>NW_015647035.1:1066296-1086453 GCF_001515625.1 Sinocyclocheilus rhinocerous
CTGTCAATCAAACTATTGTGGGAGGGGCCTGTCTGTGTGACGTCACACAGACAGGCATCTGAGATCGGCTCGATTTGAGAAAGGGGAAAACATTTAACCAGATTTAAAAAAAAACACTGGGTGGATTTTTATCATTATAGGGTGGTTGTGTACACACACTGCCAACACACATTTCAGTTCAAACAACTTGTAAAAGTGCATGTAGCATCCTATGACCCCTTTAAAAAAAACAACAACAACACAACGGCTCTGTTGCCGAGTCTTTGGCCATTGTTATATTTCTTTGGTTAAAAATAGCAGATACCAAATGCCAGAATGTTGCTATGGTTACCATGGTGTAAATCATCACAGTTTCTGAGAGTGAATTTTGTTTTGTACACACACAAAACAATAATTTAGGGGATTTGCTCCCGTATTTAAATGCAGTTGTCACTCCTGAAACTTTACAGTGGGTACGTGGCCAATTACAAGTAAGCCATTTTCAGGCTGATTCCTCATCATTGGCTCAACCAGTGGCATGAAGTGGGGGGTGGGACTATCTTTGTGTCTGACCAATGACAGGTGGTGGGAATGTTCAGGAGAACTGTTTGGAAACAGTCATTAGGTGTGTTTGACTTTATTCGGCTCTGATTTGTGTCTGACTTGAAGCAATGCATTTTTCGGAATTGAGACAAGCAGCAAATCTGACCAAATGGGTAAATCCATCCGAAGTCGAACAAACCTACTGTTTTTTTTTTTTTAAATCTGTTTGGTGACATTAGAAGTGTCAAATTTGCACACTTCCCTTCAAAGTAAAAGGGTTGTATTGTGGTTGCTCCAGGATGTATTGCATCCCAGTGTCGACAGTCAGGGCATTAAATATATAACTCTTGCTAATGCAACAAGTTTGGAGCTCACTATAATAAGTCTTGTGTAAGTTTTGTAACTTTATTTAGATATGAAAATGTCGACAGAACACAAATGCTGACCCTTTTCCTGCACTCAGACTGTGTTCCCTTTTCCATTTAACTTTTTTTCCTGGGAAAGTGTTTGCATTAACCCCGGGCCGATTCAAGATCCTTGAGGTGTTGTGGCACAGAGCAACATTTCTTTTGCTTCATGTGCAAGATTTCACAAGTTTAAATCTTGCTGAATATACGATTTAAAATTGAATCTGTTTGTCAGTAGATGTATATCAGGGGCCACATTTGGATGTACTTGATTTGGTATTTCAATGGAAAAGAGAACTTTCTGATGAGAGATTGGCATCGTTCGTGTCATTCCAAACCAGTATGACTTTTTTCTTCTGCAGAACAAAATTATTTTGAATAATGTTTTTGTTCATTCATTGATGAAGTCATAAAGTCATAGGTTTGGAATGACATGAGATGAGGGTGAGTAAACGATTTACATTTTTGGGTGAACTATGTATGTAATCAACTTTTTGTTTCTTTAAACTGGTAAGAGTGAAATAATATAAGATTTTTATTTAAAAAAAATTTTTTTTAATCATATATATCACATGTCTTAAAGAGTTAATCAGACATTTTTGTGAGTGGAAGTCTCCTTAATCCAGTCTAGAATCACCTGTGAAGACCTTCATATACAGCCCGTCTCTGAACAGTCAAAAAAACGGTTATCTTTGCTCGACTGTTTTGATCGTCCAGACCTCACTGTGGCTTGAACGTACCTGTTATCTGGGACATTTCCTGTGCCTCCTCAGTCTCCATCCTGTGCAGGTATTCTAACAGGAGCAAAAGCAAGAGAGAAAGAGTATCATCAGTGCTTGCTGCCTCAAAAAAATAAGCCTGTATAAGAGAAGTGGTTGGTGATTAAAGGAGAATGGCCTTTCTTTGTGTATCTCCATCACCCTGGCAAGAACAGCCCTATTCCAGCCATACACACCACTGTCTTCCACATTACATTACAATGAACTACAGACATTTTCATTACCGCTCTGACAGACGGGGTGAACTAAGAGAATAGGTTTGGTGGACTACAAGGCCGGCGATGGAGTGAGTCTCGAAAGGAACAGGCTTTCAGACCACATTTGTTATTTATTGTTAATTTCCTACCACATAATCATCCAAAAATGCAAACTGACTGCCGCAAAATTAAGCAGAAAATTAGATGGCCCGGGGTCATGGAGGATGCGGGTGTTTGGCATCGCCAGCTGATTGGCGCTCGTGTTCACTCTAATTTACTGAGCATGCATGGGTGAGCACGGCAGCCCAACTCTTTCACTGCCTCTCTTTAACACACACACATAGGAACACACAGATGTATGAACACAGACGGAAATGTAGACAAGAGAGTGCAGTCAATGAGTAAGGTGACAGAAAGAAGAAGACACAGAAGGTACTAAACAAAGCAGGTTTATCAGAGACAAGAAATGAATAGATTGAGAAGTAAGGGAAAGGTTAGGTGAAAATAAGTCAGTGAGCGAATCCACCTTGTTTTGCAACATGAAATTAAGATATTTTCTGTGAATGAGCGAGACCTCAGATTCATTAGCCGCTATAGGTAAATAACTAGAAGATTCCCAGGTCACAAATTTAGGTTTAAATTAAGTGTTTCTGAAACACTGAAATGTCCAGTTTTCTTGTTGTGATTAGAACATTATTTAAATGTTACAGAACATTTCTTTTTACTCATTTATTTTACCCAAAATATAATCATATTTGAACATTTATTTTAATATTCTAAGAATGTTAAACTGTCCAGTTTTCTTGTTGTGATTATAATGTTAATATAATAAGGTTACAAAAATGTTTCTTACAACATTTTACTAACTTTGTTTTCACCCAAAATATGTTATTTGAACATTTCATTTTATTTCTTTTTAATATTCCAAGAACGTTAAAATGTAAATTTTTCTTGACATAACTGAAATGTATGGAGCCCCGCACATGACATGCAAGAAAAAATAAATAAACGGTGTGCACAATTTGCTAATTCGTTCCCTCGATGTACTAAAACGTGCACACGATTACTATTTTGTTCCCTCGATTTGCTAATTCCTTCTCTCGATTTATAAATTGTGTGCACGATTTAGCAAATCGAGGGAACTAATTAGTAAATCGTGCACACAATTTATAAATCGAGGGAACGAAATAGTAAATCGTGCACACGATTTAACCTAATATTTTTTTCCTGCATGCCATGTGCGGGGCTCCGTAGAAATGTTAATTAAAGGTTACAAAAAACATTTCTTAGAAAGTTCATCAAGAACAAATAACATTGTAAGGACGTTCCGAGAATGTTGATCTCAGAACGTTTTTTCAGAACGTTATGACAAAGTATATCAAATATTATTAAGGTTATAAGAAAGTTCCATTAACGTTACTTTAAGAATGTTTTGTCTTTTACTTTTAAAAAAACAGAAGTGAAAGTTGTGAGAATGTAGCAAACTATTTTGTGCTACAAATCAGTTTATGTTTATGATAACAATTAACAATACATTAAAATAATATGAAACAAATACTAGTTGGCAAAAATCAAGCAGCATAACGGACTGTTTTTGAATGACACCAGAAGCTTCTCACATTCGAGCTACAAATGGCCGCACCCACATGTTAAAAAGGTAGATAGCATGAGAAGAAAATGGAGGAAAGAATAAGAGTGGAGGGTCAAAATGAGTGTTTTCTGACTCCTCAGAATGAGTCAGTGGTGAGCACTTCCTCAGACCAGGCCTGCATATCTGAGAAGTCACCAGCGCTCGTGGCCCCATTAATAATGTAGCGGCCACTTGGGCCCACAGCAGATGGGCACAACAGCCTCGGCCTCGCTGCCACTTCAAGACGCTCCCGCTAGGGCCCCACGCCCGGCCCCGCCAGCCACACAGGGAGAAGTGAAGTTCCTGAAAATAGCCAAGCAAGCTGAAGAGAGCTCCTGGGAGAAGGGGGACATAGGCCTTCCTGTTTTTAATGACAGATGGCTCCATGCACTTGGAACAAATAGTGGGAAACCGGTGGCCTACCGTCTGTCGCAATGTCCCAGTCTTCCTGGGGATCGCGCTTCTCGGAAGACTTACGACCAGCTCGCACACCCAAAACCCTGGTGAGGGCTTGTTGCGACTGCTTTGAGATACGAACGTGCATGTGTCTGGGCGTCATTGTGTGTGTGAAACGGAGAGGGTTAAAGGTCATTGGTGCATGAAGGATTGCAGGTGGACATGATAAGCTAGACACAATTAAATTGTATTTAGCTGAAGAGTAATATGTTTTCTGTGTGTAATTCTTCAATTCATAGCCTTATATGCAAATTCACATTTGCGGAATATATTTATGTAAAACTAAAATTAAAAATAACCTCAAAAGATGACACATTTTACTCTAAATATACTGTGAGGTATATATGTGATGATACAGCACTTCAAATAGTTGTTCAGGCCATTTCTTACCCTTTTTTGCATGCGTGCATATGAAAAATAAACTAATATTTTGTTACATTTTTGTAGCAAAAAATGTTTAAAAAAATTGAACGTGCTAACCATCTCATGTTATTGAGCTAATTAGCAAGATAACTAGCTGGATAAAATTCCTTCAGAAATTACTCAGTCTCCATTGATTGATTCTCATTCTGTTTGTGTTGTAAAATAAACTGAATGCATATTTAGTTAAATGATATTTTCCACAAACATATGGTATTATTTGTGGTTGTACAATATAATTAAGTAATATTAGTGATATTTTACAAGCAAATCGTAGATCAGATCAGCTGTTTTGAAGACCAAGGAGCTGCTCATGGATCTTCACAGACCTCTTTGACTGTCTAAATGGGACATCAACCATTTTTTCAACACTTCACAGATTTGGCCACTGTGAGATAGTGGCTAGAAGGAAGCCATTTGGCTTCTTTGCCATGTATCTTGCCACTGGTCTGGCTTTGATTTTCACCAGGAGGCGCTTGTTGCCATCAAAAGCAACATGGGATGGGTAAATACAGGCAAAATCTTGATGAAAACCTGTTTTATTTTTGACTGGCCCAGAATCTCTCAATTATGATTGAAAATCTGTGACAGGACAAGAGAAATACTGCATTTAACTTGACATCCTAAGGTGGAAAAAAAGTCCAAAAAGTCACAGTAAAAGTTTGACTCATGGATGAATATATTTTTATAAATTTAACATCCAATGTTCCTTTCTGAGTAAATGTTTTGTCAGAAGTTTTTTCCATTCAAAATGTATTGAATTTAGTCTCCCATTGAGAATTTTTTTTATTTATTGTATTATTAATAGGATTTTTACTATACTATAAACTATAAAAACTATTAAAAAATAATAATAAAAAAATAAAACTAAAGAGTGTGAATTCTATCTAACAGCTCTGTATTTTTCCATATAGAGTAATAGCATACATTGTAAAAAATGATCATGATTTTAACGGTAAAAGACTGTAAAAATGTTACAGTAAAAACCTATTAATTGGTTAACGGTAAGTTCCCCTACTATATACAGTGAAAAACTGTAATGGAAATTTCATGTAATTTTACGGTAAAATACATTTTTTGAAAACGAAAAGGAATAATTTACAGTGAAAAAATGTAAATTGACATTCCCAAAATTCCATGCGTTACATTTCACATTTGGTGTTTTTTCATTCTTAGATTTTTCATATCAGTTATGTTCATTAGGGTTGTATGTTACATCTAATTTTGTTAAATTACTGTTTATTTGCATTACGTTAGTGTCGTGTGCTACCATGATGGTGTTTAGTATTTGTGTGAATGGCCTTCCATATATATTAGTATTTTCCTTCTCAGCTTGTGGAAAAGCTGCTTGTGATGAACTTTGGTTCATCATGTGACTTTCTCATCACCTGCTTTTAGTGGTTGTCAGAGTATTACAAAGGTACTAAACAGATTTCAGAACTTCAATAGGTTGGTATATTAACATTATATCAGTTAATAAAACACGGTGTTTAATTGTAAATTTAAATTAAATCCGTAAAACAATGTTGCTACCGTATTTTTTACAGTAATATTCTGGGAACCATAGCTACCAGTTTTTTACCGTAAATTTTAAGGAATTTTTTTACAGTGTAGGGGAGAGCAGTTTTTGACTTTCCACATTAATTTCACAAATATGTACAAATATGTAGTCTTGTTTCATTAAAACAGTGTGCACTTTTTTCTTTAATAACCCCCAAAGAATGGAAGTAAAATATGACAACATGCCCCACAGGTCGGGCACACTGTAGCATGACCATTTAACAGCTTAAAATGTTATCTGGTCTAATTAAAAAATATACAAGAAAAACTAAAATGTTTTGTCAATAAAATACTAACTTTTTCTTCTTAAATGAATGGCATTTTTTGATAATTAAAAATATACTCTTTTTGGAAAATGAACACACCACAAAACATAACTATAGAGAGCGTAGCTCAAAACAATGTGGGCAAATAGATGAAGAAACACATTCGGAAAAACACTGAACTGAACACAAGTCACCCCTCCTCATACACAGCTCTCACAACACAAAACAAATAGATGAGCCAGTAAGAGTGCTTCACATTTCTTGAAAAAAACTTTTCTGAACATTTAGGTTCTCTCTCTCTCTCAGTTTTTATTCACCTTTATTCAGTTTCTCAATAGAATTAATAAGAGTTATATATATGTGAATTACATGTTTAATGTCATAGAATAACATCATTCTAATAATGCAGTGCTACAATGTTCCCCACCTGCGCAGCTACACACGGCTAGTGTTTTCTGCTGTTTAGATAAGCATTAAAAACTATATAATATAACTATTTTGGAGACTAAAATAACAGCAAATATGTCTCATTTTAAAGATATTAAAGCACAAAAAAAAAAACTGAGATGAAAAACTAACTTCAGTAAGAAATGTACTTTTGATATGCTTGAATAAATGTTCAGTGATATTTATTTTCCAAAGATTTTTGAATTTAGGCACATTTTTTCTCTGCATAATGTTGATATGGCAAGTAGCAAAGTTTTGTAATGTGTTCTAGCATGTGTGGAAACATTGAAACCATGAATGTTACAACTAGCCCTGCTCTCCACTAGAATCAATTGGCACTTTTTCAGAAGATGATTGAGGTTAGAGTCAGGTCAGGTTTGGGTTTGTGTTAGGTGCAATAAAAATGCATCATATGTGACACATTCCCCATACCACAAACTAACCATCATCTTGAAGGTTGTTGCACTATTTTTTGGTAACTGAGCCAGATGAATGCGCTTTATGGAGTGGAGAAGTAGAGTGTATGTGTGTGTTAGGTGGGTGGCGGTGTATGGTATTCCCCTGCGCCCCCTTTTCTGAGCAGATGTGAGAGCCGAGGGGAAATAGTGACGGTGTAGACAAAGAGGGGGAAGAAACGTAACAAGACTCCTCACTAATAAGCTTCTTCATGCATGATTTTTTAAACCAGCACTTTGTTCTCCCACTCTAAAAGAGTGAACCGCTCTGGACTAGTTAGTTGGAGAACTAGTCCAGAACTAGCCCAGACTTTATTTATATACAGGTAGTAAAAATGAAATTGTTACTATCCTAAATGCTATCTCAATCCACACATTCAGTTACCTCTTTTTTTCAACAGTTTTTGCTTGTGTTGTCGAACCTCAGTATGCGTGTAGGACACTGTTCACAGTTAAGACAGGAGATTAGCACAGTCAAGCACATTATCATAGCGACCGGAAGAGCACTGTGGGTTTTTAAAACACCCTTAGTGTGTCTGTGTGTTTGTGTGTATGTTTGTGTGTGAAATGAAAGGGAGTGTAAAGGGTAGGAAAAACAGATCTATGTGCGAAAAAAAGTTGAAGAGATGGGTGGAGACTCGGCACTGCAAAACCGTTAAACAGACAAAATGTCATTGCTGTGTTTAGAGCCATTCAAAGGTGAGTATGACTTAACTTAAGAACTACTTGCAACAAGTGCCATTTCATCATTTTACTCAGGGATTGTTACATAAATGACATCTACATGTAATGAGTCAAGAAGAGTTGCAGAGGGTAAATGGTGGATTTTTTTCCTTTGCATAAAACAGCAATATTCTAAAAGGATGCAAAACAATTCTGGGAATTTTTCTTGGTTTCAGTAGGAACAAAACTGATTTAAGTCATGACAGAAATACTGTATCCACTTTAAATATGGTGCAATTTGAGTCAAACAGATGCTACATTCAAATAAATATTTTGATGTTAACACAAATGCAGTCTTTTGCTGCTTTTCAATTAATACCATCTATAAAAAAATAATTTAATTATTCATTATTCACTGATTTATTTGGTCAGTTAAGATTTTAATCTTCAAATGAATATTTTAACATAAAAAATGTAATAGAGCTGAAGAATGTTTAATATTTAAATAATATTTAATAATATTTAACATTTCTCTCTTGTTACAAATAATGTAAAACATTCTTAAAAGCTTGACTTTCTTAAAAAAAATTAGGTTTATCCTATGTTTATATATATATTATATTTGAATAAATATGATTTTAAAAAAAACATTAATATAACCTAAAACAGACATGCCTTCATACATTACAAATATGGTTCTTTTGGATAGTTAGTATGAATATCTTAATAAAAAATAGCATTGGATAAAGGTATTTGTACCAGTTAAACAATGTGAAAATAATGATTTCTAATTAGGAAAACTGAACTTCTAAACACTGTTTAGCTTTTTCAGTAAATGTAAATGTCAAATGGGATATCCATTGACGGGCCTGTCTTGCATCAGTGAGGATTTCATCACATTAGAGGGCGTAGGATAGAGTGATTGCTATCTGTCAAAGATGATATGCAGGAACTGCTTTCTGGGGCTTTCACAGAAATAAAAGAAGCTCACTTTAGAAGCCTCATTTACACTGGCCACACTTCACTACACTGCCATTGAGAGCACTAATTTTATTCACTTCATCATTTCATCTCTCACTTTCTCTGCGTACATTTTTTAATATGCCACATTAATGTGTACAATATGCTTAAAAGTGCCTGAAACAAAGTGCAATAGATGTAGTCGTATATGGAGATATTATGCTTTTGAGATGCGCAAAAGTTATAAACATACACTGTGAAACTGTTATTTTAAGAGCGCGGATGTGAAAACCATTCTTTTCCCCCTTTAAAAGATAGAATAAAGTTATTTTAACGCAGCAGCAAACTGTACTAAAATATAAAGTGGCTATTATTTTTTAACTCTCTTACCTACAAATGAAGGCCTACATTACAGGTTTGATAAGTATATTTTTAATAGGTAATTATTAAACTCGTGCTAAAGCGAACTTTTTTTTTTTTGTTGCGTTTATTAGTTTGATGAATCAATTCTCTCAAATAAATGTGAGAAGTGTTTTTTTGTCTGTCGCACGCGGTGTATTTTTACACAATCACTCAATACAGTTTCTCTTGCACATATGACCTGTGCCGTGAGCACTAACGAGTGTACATGAAAACAAACAAGGGCACAAAAGAGAAGCTCGAGAAACATGCATCACCTGAGAAAAAAATGACCAAAGAATTTGTGTAAGTCATTTTCACCTGTCTTACCTACACTGGAAAAAGGGGAAAACTCACACAAAAAAATTATTGTAATTTTTAAGGATTATTAAGTAAAACCAACTTGCTGTGATCACTTCATTATACTTTTTTAACCCACTTTGAAGTTAATTACTGATGAAAAAAATCAAGTAAAAATGAAAGTGAAATGAATTGAACCAAAGATTCGGTTCTATAATAATGAAGAAAAAAGTCCAGTGTAAAACTTCCTAAAAACTATTTTTGAAGAATGCATCTGTAGTTGGATGGAGAAAACGAACTTTTCGATTTCATACATTTCCTTAGACAAATTACTGATAAAATGTATGTGTTATTAAAACACACTTTTTTATTTTTCGGACAAAATGTGTTTTCCAAAGTCCATATTGCTACAAATAGTGAGGATTTTTTTATGCTGAGCAACAGGTGCGTATCGAAAGATAATGAAAGTAACGTTCAAAGTTGTATTTAAACAAAACATTACCAACATACATAATTAAGACATATATTGGGTGTATTTAATTTTCTTTATCAATTAAGTGATTGGAAAAAAATCCACACAGTTCCACGTTTGGGACATCGGGAAACTTTTTCCATATGGAAAACTGGAAAAAAGACGATGAACCGAAAACGAAAAGAATAGACGAAGAAAAGAAAAACATATAAACGACATTTAGAACTTCTGATGAAGAAGCCCTCGCGCAAAATAAAGTAATTACGCGTACGCGCGCGACAAACACGCCTTTCGCCATGTCAAGAGGATTGCAGCGCTTGCACCTGCTACAGTTCAGGACAAAAACTTCCATTACGCCAGTTCTCCTCGCTCTCGCTTAGTTGAACTGTACATTTTTATCCACTCTTCAATACTAAATCTGTGATATATGTCACTTGGACCGGCCTGTGAGAGTTATTTACCTGCTATTCCTTGAGTTTGCAGTATGAAGCTCTTCCAGCTGTCCCCCGCCGCTCCATGCGCACAAGTTCTTAGCGCCGCGGCAGCAGTCTGGAACTCTGCGCGCGGTCCCTCCCCTCTCCACTGCACTTCCTCCTTCCAGCCCAGCATTGCTATGTCTCTGTGCTCGTGCGAGATATTTTGCAAGCTTTTATTCCAGAGGCCGAGTCTGCTCGGGGAATCGAGGCAGCAGAGCTTGGCACTTCGCTTTGTATCGTGCCAATAAAAGCTGACACCCAGTAGACCATCACTGGCAGCCATGCATGAGATGGGATGAGGCGGGTTGGGACAGTGGACTGATCATTTCTTATTTATTTCTTTCTCTCAGAGGGACAGGGGGTCTCTTGATCTCATGTCACCTGTTTTAGTGATGTTAGTAGAATACTTTTCTTAAATGAGAAATAAAATGATGTCAATTTAAATGAGAAACGGAAAAGGTTTCATTAATTAATTGCTGTAGGGGAGGGGCCGGAGCCCACTAGAGGGCCTTATCAAACTTACACGGGACACCAGATGATTTTAAATGATTTCCGATACCTGATTTAAGGAATAGCAGTAGCAAGAGAGATGTTTTACTGAATTTAAACCCATGCAGCTAATGTTTACGGCCGAACTATAGCTATACTGATTAGTGATGTCTAGTTCGCGAATGAATCATTCTTTAAACCAGTTATTTTTTGCAAACTGCTCAATCCTTCACAGTCTACAGAGTATGGAAAGTTCACTCCGTGATCCCCTTCTGCTCCGGTCTGGAATGCTGTGAATGGATAAGATGGTACAAACAGTGAAAAGTCCCAGTGCTGTTATACTAAATATGGGCACGCTTGGAATGCTGCTTGACCAATCAGATTATAGGACCAGAACTAACTCTTATATAAAGTGTGCATATAGCTGCTTATTCCTTTTAATTTAATGTCATACAGTCATCTTTATCAAATGCTCTATTTTTATTTAAGAGCCATAAATGAAATCTTTGAGAAGTCATTAAAGAGGTATGGTGGTGGTGGGCTTTGAATATTGTCTGTGGGGAGATTTGGAGTTAAAAATGTCTATGCTAAAGTCTAAGTCTAAAGTCTATACATGCATATGCGTACAGTTAATAATGCAAAATATGATATCTATGTCTAATTGTTTGTAAACATAACACCTGGTCATGAAGGGCACTTGACTAATTTGTATCTTATAGGATTTTAATCAGCTTTTAGAAAACACACCTCATGGCATTAAACGGATGTTGTCTGAGATGAAAGCTGTACATCCTGTCAGTTTCTAGTTTGTTACGTATGAAGGGTACTTCGAGTTCAGAGGAACAGTAGCATACAGCCGAGACTGGATGTATTACTTACTAGTTCCTGGCCCAAGTCTATTAATTGCATCTTTTGGCGCACAGAGTTTGTTTTTGTTTTTTGCTTTTCTGCTTGCTTATTGATTGATTGATTAACAATAAAAATTCCCCGTGACTCTACAAAGCATAAGTGGTTTGGAGAATGGATGGAATTAAAATTTCATTCTTTTGACATATAGTAAGATTGTGACAGTGCAATCTGACCTGTTCAATATTACTTTATTTAAATATATCATTAGACTCAGAATACTAACAATACTGCTACCAACCCAAAAAGATATAATTTTTGAATTAATATTTATAGAAATAGTCAATAAATAATGAGTTAGAAAGCAATTTTGGCTTAAACAAATAGGGTCATTTAATTCCCATGTTTCCCCCTTATATTTTAAATGATGTTTCCGGTACATTGCCTCATGGCTGTGGTATTGGCGTAACAAAAGAGAGTCTTTTTGGCTCCCAGTGATCCAAATTTTTTACCCTTCCAGGTAGCCATACCTCAGGAGCTGTTGGTGCTGAGTCATGTTCAGAAGGAGGCCACTCTTATCTCCTGTCTCCAGGAGGACTTTTTCAGGCAGTTGGGTATGGGGTGAAACGGGAACCCTGGATGATGTGGGCTTGTTTTTTTTTTTCAGGACAGCCTGTTGTATGTGTAAGTTAGTAAGAGCCAGAAAGTTTTCTTCTTCTGACATCATAATAAATGGGAGTAAAAACTGGCTGTGACATGGACAATGTTGTGGGAATGCTCTTGGTGTATGGTGACTCAGCTCAAACTGTGTTCTAGCTCCAGTCATTAGAGCAGAGAGGAGACTTGCTGAGCCACAGAGGTGCACGATGACTCTGCACAAACTGGTATGGCTGAGAGCATGTGGGGGAAATTATTATGAATGTGTTCTATTCAGTTTCATTAAGTTCGACAGACTGTTATGCTTTAAACATTAAATAGAGAAATTAACATTTTGCATGAACAATTATAAATGAACAATTGAAGAAAAAAATATTTTCGCTATTAATGTTTGATTATATAAAGTATTCAAAATGTGTATACAAATTTTAAATTCTGTCTAATATTCTGTATTCTGTGTATGTGTAGAAACATTTTTCACACAGAAATCACTAGTAAATTTGACAAACAATTACAAATGGCTAGTAAACCGTTTAATTGAATTAAATTTGAAATTTTGAAGTAGAAAAACTGAAATAGTATTTTCTTGTAAAACACAGTACAATAATATTTAGAATAAACTATATTTATAATTTCAATACTTTTTTTTTTTTTGCAGTGTTAGTGCACTACCCTGAAGTTATTTAAATAATAAATTCAGAAACATCATCTATCCATCCATCTCCAAACCACTTGACCTATAGGGTTACAGGGGTACCAAAAACAAATGTTACATTTTAAATTGTATATTTTTATTACTGATTCTACTGGATTTGACTGAAATTGACTCTCAGAATAAAATATTTGCTGTGTTAAAATGTTTTACATGGAAGCTAAAGTTATATTTTGAAGGCAGAAAAACATGCTAAAAGTACTAAATAACAGCAGTAAAATAAATGAGAAATTCCAGTAATACTTTACAATAGGTTTCTATGCCAGCATTAGCTTATACAACTGCTAAAACACAATATCAATGAATAATGTAAATGTCAATTTCTACATATACACATTTTAATATTTCAAGTTCTGTAAATTAACATTAGCTGTATTATCAACATATAAATGAACAATAGTATATTTATAAATTATTGTTAACCTAGATTAATAAATGTTGTAGAAAATATATATAGTTAATTGATATTTGGCATTTGATAGGATGAACATTTGCCAACTAACAACAGCTAATAAAGATATTATCTTAAGTTATCCAGTAGCAAAGTACTAGAGCAACGTACTTATTTCATGGATCTTTAAGCAGCTTTCACACCCTCTAATTTATAACTTTAACAACATGTAATCCATAATTGGTTTAACTACCTAAATAAGTTGGAGATGTTCGAGATTGGTGATCACGTTAATAGTCTGCTGTATTTAAATTCTTAATCTTGGGCTGAAAAATCTCACTTTCTTTGGGAATGCATTATGCAGGGGGGTGTCAGAGTAAATTAAATTCCGCTCGGGACACTAAAGCATCAATTTCCTTATGGTAATTATCTGCGGGAATGGATGTGTCACTGGAGGGAGTCAGGCATGCTTGACATTTAGCCTCTTTATGTGGAAATGACACAAAAATCTAAGCGGCGGGAGGGAAATTAATCTCTCGGCCGAGTGAGTATGGTGAAGACCCTAAAGGACTGTCGCTGAATCAGTCATTATGTTTGTGACCCCATCTTGAAAATTGAGCCAATGATACGATGTAGACAAGAAAAAAAAACTAAGCTTAAGGAGTTGAGAAGAGTGGAGAAAGGTATAGTCTAAAATGATTCAAAGTTTTTGAATAGTACAGTGAGCTTGACTAGTAAAAAATATGATAATACTTAGACTGGACAGAGGTTAAATGTCACAGGAGGTCAAAGGTGACTTTATAGCCCCTGTTAATTGTGATCTCTCTTCGTGTTTACTGAAAACAGCTATCTTAGGTTTCTGAATTCATTTATTACAAAACATAGGCTCATTCAAAAAGCGTGTCTCTACATTTTTTCAAAACTCCAGGTGCAGTTACCAGGTTAAGCGAACACTAGTGGTATTAAAACACCAACAACGTTTATTCCTTTTTAAGATTTCAGGGGAAGATTATTGATTGATAAAGACTTATTTTTGCACGGTTCTTCGCACAATACTGTTATGAATTTAAAACACTTTTACCATAGTAAACATTTTAATATTTGCATCACATAAACAGCTCCATATGTATGGCTTTTCTGATGTAGTAGTTAAACTTGCTCAGGAGTTCACCTGGTAAAGCATTGGACTTGCAATACAGAATGCTTGGATACAAGTCATAACACGTGATAAATTACTCTTCTGGAAGCAAGCTAAAATGGTAGGCTATATAGTAGCTTATCTCACACTTAACAGTATCATTGTATGTGGTACATCATTTTCAAATGCAGTTAAGGCCTTTAACCTTTTAAGGCCACTCATCTGACATTTCATTTCCGAACTGTTGTGATACGTATGAAAACGAACATAATAAAATGTTGCCAGATTCGTGTTCATCTATTTCAGAGAAAACTGGGCACTTTTGTAGCTACTGTACACTCACTGGACATTTCACTTTGAAAGTGTCGCAAAATAAAATATGTGCAGAAATGTCACCACAGCCACTTTTTTCCAATTATGCTGAAAACATAAGTTACACTATAAAGTCAACAAGAAATCAAAATTTACCCTATTTAGTTTGTAAATACATTTCTACTGACTCTATTCAGTGGAAGCCTGTCACTGCATTTAACTTTTTTTTAAACATGTTAGCACTTCCTTTTTCAAAGAAACTAACAAAAATATTAAAATAAAGAATAATAACATGTCAGCGCTGGGCTCAGTAAATTATATGCAACTGATCAATGACTTTTGATTAACGTTCCATCTGGGTCTGATAGATTACAGAAAACAGTAAAGGTCCAGTCGCATATGGAATTGTTCGGTGAATTTTCATGTGTGAAATTCAGTCATTTCAATAGGAACCCACACCATTCAAAATCAAGTGAAGATTTTCCCATGCAGATTTCACAACAGGTTCAAGCGGGCTACATGGGTTTGTTTCGCTGGCCAACATAAAGTTGATTGGTTTGAGGGGGACTTCTGTGTGAGCTGCGCTTCATACATCTCTACAATTTTGCTACTGTGACTGCACCTTTCAAATTTAGTAAATGTATTAACTGTTCACTTTTATGCTTCACATCACACTGCATTACTGCTGAACTGCAGGAATAGCTTTAAATCAATGTATCTCACAGACGCGGTGACCCCTAAAATCTTTGTAGAGTTTGTAGATGAAGATCTCACTATTCAAAAATAATTAGGAAACTCTCAGCAACCTAAGAGGCTGTTTAAACAACTTACATCTATTTTGTTGAGTCTGTCTCATTTTGGAAAGGCCTTCACTTTGTCTTACATGGGCTCATAGTGATGGGCTGAAGCCATGGTCACCTTAGAGAAAACACTTCAGACCCTGAAACAAAAGACTAGTCTGATCCCTTTCATTGGCCCCAAGATGGACGTTAGTTATCAGTTAACCACATCTCCATCTCTGGAAATACCACAGAGAGGGTTTTATTCCCACCATGGCTCAGCTGTCAAACTAACTGAAAACAGAGAATGTTTTCCCATAATGCAAAGCATAACTTAGAATGACATCTTATTTCCGCAGCTCCATGTGTTTAACATGAGATTTATAAGTTGAACACTGTTTGGGACTTTTATAAATGAATTTGTTTGGTTTTGAGCACTTTCCAGTCATGAGTTTAGTTGGTGTTTTCTTTAACTGGTGGATTCGACTGAGCTGCTTCCAGAGCGGACTGTTTTCGACATAGAAGCGCAAAGATGACAAAGGGGGAAACAGGAAACCAGCATGTTCCTATTTCCTGTAAGCAGGTGAAGCTGCACTGGTATTCTTTCTTTTATTGTCCAAACCACAGTTCTTGGGGTGCAAAACTAGAGCATTTCAGAAATGCATGTCTTTTGTTTTCTTTTAAGATAACAGGTTAACTTGTATTCGCATTGCTATTGCTGCATAACCACAATGTAGCTCTAAGCTCCACAAGCAGTTTGTAAGTGCTATTTGGATGAACCAAAGTAATAAAGGCATGCGAAAGAGGATCTGTGAGAAACTGACTCACTCATTTATCTGCATGGACACAAATATAGTCAAATACGTAAGCCCACACACACCCAGACCGAATGTTTAAGACAATGGCTTAACCTCCACATTTTCAGAAGCGCTCATCTAAATCAAGGGAAATTATGCTAATAAAGCATCTCATTATTCAGAGCTCAGAGAATCAGTCATTGACATTGCATCATTATAGATCTATTCACAAACACAGATTGGATTTCATCAAAAGGGAGACTTTCATTTCCCACACTTCTTCATCATTTATTCTTCTCTTTATAAGGAACATGCTGTGCTTTTAGAATTTTTTCATGGAAAGTACCGGGGCTTTGGGATGAAGGTAAGGGTTTCCCGGTGGGACAGTAGTGATCATTCCTGACAGAGGAGCCTTGTGTCCGTAGTCAAGGGTGCTCCAGGTACCAGAATGGCTCCTAGAAATGGAACACTTGTCAAACTGGGAACGTTCAAATTAAAGGAATATTCTGGATTCAATCAACAGCAACTGTGGCATAACCCTGATTACCACAAAAAATTGTTGATAACCACAAAACTTAACATTTGTATCTGTAAATGTTAAAATGCTCACTGTTTTAGTCACAAAGCCATGAGACATAATCAATATGCATGTTAAGATGATTTTAGTGAGAAGAAAAAAAAAATATTTCTTACTAAACCTTTTTTTTCAATGTTATGTAAGCTTCCCATTTCTGCTTTTAAATCTTAAATTTTAAATTGGTCTCAATTCACTTTCATTGTTAGTGCCTCGCTGCTAGTTTTAACGTAAAAGAATGATGAGTTAAAATAACTTATATAATACATTTTTGTGGTAAATGCTTTTGAACAACCTTAACTTGTACTGACCCTGCAATATTCTGTCATTTAATAACTTGGGTAGTTAAAAAAGACATGAAACAATTTATTATAATTAACTGTAATGAAATGTGTGTGTGTGTGTGTGTGTGTATAAAAAATAGCCCCATTCATTTCCTTTGTAAGTAGTATATATAGGGCCAGATTTACTAAACAGGGCAAATTAGTGTGAGAGCGCAATTCCAAAAAAGCGCTAATGGGAGTGGAAATTTCTGTGGGTGATTTACCGATGATTTAATGATTTACCGCAAATTAAAGAACACAGACGCAGCCAGATAATTTCCATAATGTGTTCATTCACATTGTTTCTAGATTATTGTGTAGAGTGATCGGATGCATTTTAAATAATTGCTAAAAGCATCATTGGCTTCATACTAATCATCATACTAATCATATCAGCAGCACATATGAAAGTGTGAATGAGTACTAGTCAGGTTAATCACTATCATACTAATTAGATTGTAAGAGCAGACTGATTGCTATAAAAGGAGGGAAGAAGCGCTTCCTATCACTGTGTTCTTGTTAGCAATGGTTACCTCCAAAAAAACACGTGCAGCCATCAGCGCTTTGCATCAAAATGGCCTCACACGCAAGGAAATTGCTACAAAGAATATTGCACCTGAAAGAGCCATTTACCAGATCATCAAGAACTTCAAGGAGAGAGGTTCGACTGCAGTGAAGAAGTCTTCAGGAGGACATCTGGAAAATCGATTGTTTGGAGAAGAAAAGGTAAATGCTACCATGAGTCCTGTGTTGTGCCAACAGTGAAGCATCCTGAGGCCATCCATGTGTGGGGTTGCTTTTCAAAAAGGGAGTGGTCTCTCTCATAATTCTGCCCAAAAACACTGCCATGAATAAAGAATGGTATCAAAACGAAAACGGCCTGCGACGACTTCCAGCGATCCATGAGCAATTTGGTAATGATTGATCCGTGCTCCAGCATGATGGGGCACCATGTCACAAAGCAAGAGTGACAAAGAAGTGGCTCGAAGATCATTACGTTTACATTTTGGATCCGTGGCCAGGGAACTCCCCGGATCTCAATCCCATAGAGAACCTGTGTCAGTCCTCAAAAGGCGAGTGGACAAGCAGAAGCCCACAAATTGTGATCAACTCCGAGAACTAATAAGGCAAGAATGGATCGCCATCAGTCAGGATTTGGCCCAGAAGCTAATATCCAGCATGCCAGAGCGAATTGCAGAGGTTATGAAGAACAAGGGTCAACACTGTAAATATTATTTTTGTATTTTGTTTTTCAAAGAACTTAAATATATAAATGTACACTGTCATTTTTGTTCAAAATTAACAAAATTTAAATAAGTGGATATATTATAAATTCATCTTTCAATCTGTGTTTGTGTCTATTTGTCACACTGCAGGACCATTTTGATTGAACTAATGAGTGAATTAAAAATGTAAAAGAACTGGGGGAAGAGTCATATGACCTAAAATATACACTTTCCTTATATAGCCTATCCCAATACATTTTTACCTAAAATGTTGATGTTGATGGAAAAAGTCCATAGACTCATTATGTGTCAACTGCTGTGTCTATAAATGCTTTGAAAAAGGGAGTTTCATTCACTTCTGTCTGATTTTCCATAAAGCAAACAATGTCAGAGCCTGTGTCTTATGACACTCTCAAGTGACTGAGTGTTGCCAAAGCTGCAGAGGAACGAAAATGGTTTGGAGACATTTAAGTTATCACCAAATAAGGAGGAGGAGAGAGTTAGAGGAAGTTGTAAAGGTGCTGACTTTCTGCTGTAAGGAAAAGAGATGGGAGGCCTGTTTTATCGGCAAAGGAAACAGATTTCAGAGCACCAGTGACTCCAGGAAAATGGATCTGGGTTGAGTAAAAACCACGATTACCACCGGCAACAAGAGCAGCTCAGCTTTGGATAGGGCCATCTGGAGAGGTCTGCTCCAAAAAGACAGTTAACCAGTTCTTCTGGGGCCCAGCTAGGAAACACGTTTTCAAAAAAACCACCCGGTCCCTGGGTGAGGAGTTTGGTTTTCCTCCAGTGCTTCTCTCAAACACCTCCTCCTCCTTCTTCCTCTTTACTTGAGCTGCAGATGCCTCATTCTGAAAGCCGAGGACGTTTTGCTGTTGCAGGCGGAGGGTGGAAGAGCGCTGCTAGGCTGGTTTTGTTCCCGGTAGTGTCTGTCTGATTTGACTCTTCAGAAACCCACAGAAAATATCAATGCCTCATGATTTTTCCTGCCTTTTTAACTTTAAAAATGGAGAATTATAGTATACTCTTCCACTTTCTATTCTTTATTCATCCTGTCTGCTTTATAAGATGACCTGAACTTTGTTCAGCCATACACATCATGGTGGGTTCTACTAAGTGATGCTGTAAGACACTGTTCACACACCTCTAGTCAGAGCCACATGCTGCAGAGTGTTGAAGAGCTGTAAATCTAGGGCAGACACTGACAGAAGGGGAACATGCGGAAGCTTGAAAAAAATAAGTTTGACACTGCACATACTAAGACAGAAACAGAGAAAGAGATCAGAAGATAAATGAACACTCTAACGCCTCTTCAGAGTGATCCTATGACGTGCTTAATGCTACAGGGCATATTTACTACTGTACCACTAAAACCTGACACAAATCTATGCAATGACATTAGGCTTCATTTATTAACATTATACATTAGATAATTATATGATCACCATTATGTTTTTAGTGTGTGTGTGTGTGTATATATATATATATATATACACACACA
>NW_015647035.1:1088155-1154046 GCF_001515625.1 Sinocyclocheilus rhinocerous
TTATTGTGACAACATTTACATGCAAATTAAGCACATTTCCCCTGCAAATTCCCTAATTACCATATCACAAGCATTGTATTATTTACTTTTTATAATTGGTGATTGTCATTATATATATATATATATATATATATATATATATATTCTTTTTTTAAGTAACATTTTTTTATTTACATTATGGTTCATTTGAGAACAGTGATTGTCAATATAATCATGTTACAAAGCAAAATATATATCCATCCATTTCCCAAATCACAGAGATGCTGGAATCAATGCCAGTGTCTCAGGCCGTAGGCAGGGAAATGTCCTGGAGGGATGGCCAGTCCATAGCAGACAAAGCAAAATATCTTAATCTGAACTGCTGAAATGACTTACCCTGCTGTTTGTGGAGTATATGGTAAAGAAGGCAGACTGACACCTGAGGTCTGTGGTCTGTCAAACCGGGCTTTTCCAGTGTAACCAGGAATAGTAGTTCGGCTACAGAGAAAACAAAACACCTTCCTTATAACAAGTTCTGTAGAATGGTTTTGATGTATATACAGATACACAGAACAGAGTCATACTAGCTGGCAGGGGTGTGAGGAGGTATTGTGGTGCGCAGAACAGTCAGAGGGATGAAGTCCTCTCCTGGGACGTCCACACTATCCATGTTCTCAGAGCCCACCGTACCGCTGTACAGTACAGCGAGATCACAAAAATCATTCAAAGCCTTAATGAAAGCAACTGATTTGATTTGAATTTATAATGTATACAGGTGTGAATGTTCATTACTTTACTAGAGATCTCTAAGATCTCTGCATCTGCTTACCAGTATAAAGGTATATGGCCTGATTTTGGACATGGACTGGTGCTGTTAATTGAAAACATATTTGAAACAACACGATTTTTAATACACAATCTGATATACATTTGTAAATATACACTAAAAGCTCAAACTCTTAGAATTAATAAATCTAAAATAAAAAATTTAAAAATAAACGGTTATTTGAATCACATACAAGCTGATGGGTTTCCTCGCATTAAATGTGGCACGTAACTGATGTTTGTTCCAATGGGATCCAATGGCCTGAAAGCAAGGAAATCTCTCTTAAAGAAATAGTTCATTCAAAAATGCTGAAATTTTACTCACCTTCAGGCCATCCATGGTACAGATGAGTTTGTTTCTTCATAGCAACAGATTTGGAGAAATGTAGCATTACATTACTTGCTCACAAATGGATCCTCTGAAGTGAATGGGTGCCGTCAGAATGCGAGGTCAAACAGCAGATATAAACATCATAATAATCCACAAGGGATCCACACGATTCCAGTCTATCAATTAGCATCTTGTGAAGCGAAAAAGCTGTGTTAACAAACAAATCCATAACCAAAAAACAATCAAAATACACCAACATATTTGTTAAGAACTGTTTTCACTTGTATTTCTCTCCTGATTCAGACAAAAGGTATATTTTCACTGGAAAAAGCAATATTATGGATTATGGACTTTCAGTATTTTAGCTGAAAGCAACAGTTTGCAGTTAAAAACATTGGTTTCTTACAAACACACAGCTTTTCTCTTCACAAGACATGAATTGATGGCCTGGAGTCGTGTGGATTACTTGTGGATTATTGTAATGTTTTTTATCAGCTGTTTGGACTCTCATACTTTCAGCACCCATTCACTGCAGAGGATCAATTGATGAGCAAGTGATGTAATGCTACATTTCTCAAAATCTGTTCCCATGAAGAAACAAAATTATTGACACCTTGGATGGCCTGAGGGTGACAAAATCGTCAGCAAATTAAAATTTATGGGTGAACTATTCCTTTAATGTCTCAGATCTTCACTGGAAGTAACCTCACATCCAGTGCAGCAGACTCACCTGCCACAGCTCAGGCCTGCTGTGGTATCGCTTCAACACAAAACGTTGACTCACAGGGTCAGCCATTTTCTCCAGAGTAGTCTTGGGCGGTTTGAGGCGAGGAGGTAACTTGAAGTCCCAGTCTACATCCTCATAAGCTCTATACCAGAGCATATTACAATCACATGTATCACATAAATACATGTATAAGGGATATAAACACTCAGCTGGCACATTGGTTTTTGGGTGTTTAACAAATAAATAAATACATGGACATGAAATATTGATTTCAGTTGAAATTATAGTAAGAAAGATAAGTGACCAAATGATCTAGGCTGTTTTAAAATTTTTGTTTTGTTTTGTTTGAGCACATAACCATTGCACCAGCATAGGTGTTACTATGACTCTAGCAATGACAAGGTCAAGGGTTTGATTCCCAGGGAACACATATATTGATAAAATGCATACCCTGAAGTACACCTTGAATGCACTATAAGTTTTGGATAAAAGTGCCTGTCAAATGTATAAAGAGACAAATGGTAAAAAGAGAAATCTTTTGAAAAGTTGGTCAAGTTGAGAGAGACTTTGAAAATAAAATGTGGTAGTTGTGCTGTTAAGAGAGTTTTCAGAGCAACTAATCAGACCTTTGGGCTGCAGAGGTGTAGATGTATTGTCGAGCTGCTGGGCTATCAGAAAGAACAGATGGTTCTGCACCCTATAAAGGGATAGTACAAAGACAGAGTGGAAAGATGGCAATAATTTAGCAAATGTCCCATATAAAAGGGTGACAAAATAGGGAAATATAAAATATGTTAAGTTCTTTCTTTCTTTCAATTCTTTCTTTCTTCCAAAGAACACAAAAGGGGGGAATTTGAAGAATATATTAGTTTTAGCTCTTTTGACAATGAACGTGCACTGGACCCTTTATGTTTTAAAAAAAGATGCAAAAGCACCATAAAGGTAAGCTATCATAAAAGTAGGTGATGACTCTATGCATGCGCTTTATGCCATATATGAAGCCATAACAAAAGTTTGGATTGAGAAACAGACATATGTATATTTGGCGTGCCGTCCGAGGGAAGACTCCAAGCTCGGAATTTGGCCCAAACTCAGAGTACTCCCCAATCCTTGACTGGGATAGGAACCAGGCGTTGGAGTGGCGGAGGGATACTGCAAAACTGTCTCAGAACAGAGGTGAGGGATGGCTATAAACACAGGGTGAGCGTGATTTAACCAAGTACAACATGTTCCTGGATCAACATCCTTGTTGATCCAGGAACAACATTCCTATCAACCAATCAGAACTGAGGGATAACTTTTCAGGAAATATCTGATTTAGGCTTACACTCAGGGTTAGGTGCTTCTACACACTTGTTAATCAGCTATCATTTCACACTGTTTTTAGGAATAAATTATGGGTAGGGTTAGGTTTAGGGGTAGGGATTGGGTTAAGTCTATATTTTTGGACAGTTATGTTGATCCAGGATCAACAAAAGATGTATGTACCCGTACTTGCTCCTCCCAAACCTTGTTAAATAATCTTCATGTAAACAGGGTCATTGGGTCACTAAGTTAAACTTAAGAGACAGATCAGTTCAATTCATAAACAAATTATTCAGATAGTCCAGCTTATCAAAAACATCCAAGTCAAATGAACGATTCATTCAGAAATTGAGCATGGCTACTTCTCTCATAGATGCGCCAAGAAGTCAGAAGTTAACGAATGAATAACAAGGTCTGTTCCTTGCACAAAACTAGTTTAGATTCTCAGAATATAGAAACACAAATTGTATAAACAATTTTTGATACCTTTGTGGTGCTTTTGTTTTTGAAGATTTGAAGATTAAAAGCTCCATCCACATTCATAGTACCTGCATGTATAAAAGCAACCAGTACAATTCTTCTCCTTTTCTCCTTTTATGTTCTAAGGAAGACAGAAAAGTCATATGTGTTTGGAGCAACATAATGATGACAGAATGTTAATTTTTGAGTGAACTATTTCTTTAAAGCTCATTTCATATGAATATTTAATGTTTAGTGCCGTAAAATCAGTACTAGGCCTATCAGTTTTATAATGGCAAATAGGCACATCGCTGCTTGATTATTTGTATTGTAATAAATTAGCCACCGTTTCAACTTCTGAGGTACATTACCATACTTCCAATGAATTTAGGTCGGAATTCCTCTTTTTTTTCGGAGTCACTCTCATTGTGCTCCTTATCGACGCTGCTGTTCACACTGTAAGCTGTTAACTGAGGAGGTCTGGAGGTAAAAGTCCCAACGCTGTGGCTGCGGTAGCGTGTAGATGAGTGCCGTTGATCTGCGTGAGTTTGACGCAGAAGATCCTCGGCGCGCAGAATCGAGCGGACAGTCGGATCCCTCCAGCATTTAGATCCCACAACCGCAGCCGGAGGAGGAGCGCACTGGACCGGCAGCTTCATGATCATGATACTCAGCTACTTTAATTCACCATCAGTGGAAAAATCCGAATAACTGCAAAGTGTTTGGGTTTAAAAGTGTCGGTTGTCTCCAACGCAATAACTGTTCCTCAGGGGACGCGCACAGAGCTCTGATTGGGTAACGCGAGACACACTAATGAACGAGTGTCAATGGAGGGCCAATAATATCGATATATCTCATGGAGGCAGATCATTCAGCTCCATTCACACTGCAACACAATCGGTGGAGATCCTGTTACATGATGAGAACGGATCGTGTGCTGTGATGTGCAACAGAGACACCCTAAATTAGTCTGGCACACTATATGAATTATTAAAAGAAAATAAGATTTGATTTAAATTTAGTGGATAAATAGAAGTTTTTATTATTATATGTTTTTGGGCTTTTTGTGCCTTTTTATTTTGAGAGGACAGTGGAGAGATGACAGGAAAGTATGGACCCTTTTCACAATAGAGAATGAGTTACGTCACGATCTTTTCACTCCGCATTGCATTTCGGGAAGACACCGCCATATTAGCAGGATACGCTATCCGTTCCCATGGTTACTTCTCATTCTCTATAAGGATAAATGCTTATCTTTTGTTTCGTGAAAACAGTGTCGCCCGCTGGACGCTCGCTGCTGCTTCAGTCATCATATGGTACATTATCCAAATAAAAGTGTGTGTTCAACAAGCTGACAGAAGTCGATCTATTTCTTTGTTGGAAACGTTTAAATGACAAAGTATAATTGTTGTCATTATAAATATTAATCTTTCCATGGCCACAGAGGAGAATCACAGATTGTGGGTCACATTCATATTTGTATTTTTTTTTTAATGTATGTACATTTATAACACTAGGGTGGAGAGAGGGGAGCAGGATCATCAGCAAAGGACCTCGAGACGGGAATCGAACTCGGGTCGCTGTGGGTGCAGACAGGGGCAGGCTTACCCATTAGGCAAAGGTAGGCGACCGCCTTGGGCCCTCAAAAGCCAAGGGCCCCCTAAAATGCTTTTCCCTGGTAACTCATCAGTGGACTTTCCTCTCAATATAGACTATATTTTGCCTATTTTGCCTTTTCTCATTCTATATTTCTGACGTTCCAAAAGCGCCTCCTACTGGCAGAGAATGAATTGACCTGCCCAACTCAATCCGAGCAGCTGAATCCTTAGCCATCTTCAAGAATCGACTAAAAACACATCTCTTCCATCTTTATTTGCCCCTCTAACTCTAGCACTCTCTATTCATTTACTAACTGCTTGTTTTCTTAAAAAATAATCACACTAGCTTCTCTATTCTTTTTGTATTCTATCTATTTCTTTTCTTTTTTTATTATACAATTAACAAAAGCAAAAGAGGCCTCTAGCACTAGCTTGCTCTATTCTTTTTCTATTCTATCTGTTTTCTTTTTATTTATTATATAATAAAAAAAAAAACTTGCTACGTGTACTGCGTTAAGCTAACTGAGACTTGTTATAGCACTTACGTATCATTGCTCTTTTGTTGATTTTGATTGCTTCCATTGTCCTCATTTGTAAGTCGCTTTAGAGAAAAGCGTCTGCTAAATGACTAAATGTAAATGTAATGTAAATGTAAAAGTGCTAAAGCTTCACACAAACAGCATAAAGGAGTATTATTACAGTAGCAGGGATGAATAATTGAGCATGTCTTTGACTGACCGCATTCATTTCGTGGTTGTCCTGAGAGGGGTGTTTACTCTGTGCACTTGTCCAACCTGATAACAAAGTAGATGGAATTTGTTAATAAATATGTAAGAGTGTAATACTGTTAAATTGCTTTTTGTTACACACTGCTGCAGTCAGCCCAAACTTGTATAACAAAAAAGATTGCAGTTACCGCCGAGGTTTGCCTTCAATGCTGCCTCTGATTTCATCCTGGAGTTCCACCTCTTGTGCTCAGACATGTCATATATCAGAGCTGAAGGTCTGGTTGGAGGAGTCTGAGGCCTGTCTCGCACTCCTGCCGGAACCCACAGATCGGATGCAGTGTAAACCTTATCGATGAATGGGGTTCTGCTTTTTGCCTCCAGATACACCTGTGCCCCTGCACTCAGTTGACCGGAGCAGGGATCTATTAGAGACACATCGCCACGCAGCGGTGCCAGAGGAGCTCTTTCATCAGGCAGCTGGGCTCCACGATTGAATTTGTAGAATGCATGTCTATCTGTCTCAACCATACTCTCAAAGTCATACCTTCCCTCTGGACCCTTCCCACAGGGGAGATTCATACGTCTGCACAGCCACCTGCTCACTTCATCTGAACTCACACAGGGCGCCTTGAGAAGTCTTACACGATAAGGTTCTCGTTCCTCCTCCATTAATGATTTATAAAAGCAAACAATTAACCAATAAATAGAAAATATTTCCATAAACGCTGAATCTCTCTTCTAGATGTGGTGGGGAATGTGGGATTATGCAGATGGAAGCCACAGGTGTAATCATCAGCGTCCGCTGTTGCCAGGAGACTGTGTCATTAGTTTGTCATTAGATTGCCTCCGTGTCACTGCAGTCAGCCGGAGGTCAAATTACTGGCATGTGTCTGTAAATTGACGCTGGGACTCCGAGCAAAGCTAAAACTCATTAGTGAGTAGAATTACATGGAGTTCTAGTTTTTAATCTAACTTGAACAGTAAATGTGAATTAGTAGAAGTAATGATGATTGGTAGATTTGAGTGCTACTGCATATAGGATGTGAAAAATAACTAACCGCAATATAATGTAATGGTCACTAGGTGGAGCCCTAGATCAGACAATTTGAGCTATGATGGTGATTCACACTGATGGTGGTTCTTAAATAAAGTCGAATATCATTACTGCACCCTAAGCATAACCCTACCACTTACAAGACACCTTTTGGCAGTTTTACATGTGAAATCTATCTATACACACATACATACATAAACTTTCACTATAGAAATGTAGACCAAGTGAATGTTTTTTTATTTTATTTTTTATTTTTTTTTGTTATGTACTGTTAGCGGTTAGGAGTCATGAGGTATGCAGTAGCAACACAGTGAGAGAAAGGTGCTTTATTTTGGGCCTTGTCGCTGTTATTAAAAATCAAAAGCTCTAAAGCATGATTTAAATGAATTTCTTATGGTAAATCAAACAAATATGTTACATTTCAATATGCACACTGCTTACAAATTTTAATACAACATTTCGGTCATGTGGCCTTCATCAGGCATTGTTTAAACATGAATTAAATTAGCATTGTGTGGGATTCATAATTTTTGTTTGATCTTTTGCTTTTATTTTTCCTATATGTACCTGCTTATATGATTTATCAGGAGTAATATTAAAATAAAAACATTAAAAATAAAGCTAGTTTTGGACTACAATCAGCATACCAAAAATATTCTAGTCTATGGTGTTTTGGTCTCTATGGTCTGTATGTTCACTGAAGCATAATATATCTCACAGTCTGCATCAGTAGACAAAGATTAGTAGATGGTTGTCTTGATAAAAATGCAACATTCATCTTTACACTGGTTTATAAAAACAGCTATGTCATTAATATGGCTGTGTGTGCTTGCACTCTTGATGAGAATGCCCTTGCATATCTGGGTGTCACAACATGGTACTGATGACTGTGATAAGCGCTGATAGCTTCGTTAACATAAACACCCAACAAACATGCAGGAAGCTGTATGGACTGGAAACGGGGGGTTAAAAATAGTCCAATTAGAGTTATTTATTGTTGCTCTGCATGTATAATACCCCCGCCCTCCCATATCTCAGTTCCGGTTCAAGAGAGAGAGGAAAATTCAAAAACAGTAAGTCAGCACAGTTTTCAGGTTCAAATTCAGACTCTCCCTTTAATAATTTACACGCTTGCTTTGTTTCAAAAGAAATGAAAGTTGGGTACTCTATCTCAGGCTTTATGTTCTTTACTGCAGAAAACAGACCGCAGGTCCTGCTGGACTCGATGTAACCTTAAATATAAAGCTTCAAGGCTGAATATTAATCATTTTCCTTTACAAGCTTTCTAAAAAAAGGCAAAAAGCATAGCAGCTTTTATGACTTGCACTGGTCCACATTTGAAATGCTCCAGGAACCACAAAGGAAAATCACATGTGACACAATCAAAGACTTTCCAGCTAACCAGTGACCAGTAAAACTAGAAACTCATGCTCACCAATGCGAAAATATACAACGAGATGGTGCTCATTAAGATGCGCAAACCGATCAAAAGGTTTATGATGGTTAATTGAATTAATCAAGGTCATTTGACAGTCATCTAACAGTCATTTATGTTATTTATGCTTCAATTTGCATTTTCGTTCAGTAATGCACCGCCTGTGTGTTTGAAGACACACAAACAACCGCAGTGGTGTTTGCAGAGACATAAACAAATTCCTCTGTAAACAATTAAGAATTAATAGGCCTAGAAATGCCATAGAGTGCTGCTCACTTCTATAAATTATTGTACTCCTGAATGAACTCCATCCAAAACACGACCTGCAATTTGTGTTTTTTATCTTCCTGGGTCTGTGTTCACACTAATTGGCCATATTATCCCTGACAAAAACAGTGTGGTGACATTTTTGCAACACCATTGGTAAAAGACTCCTCAGGCATTTGGATAAACCAGTGTTACATGATCCGTGAGAGCGGCGCCCCGGGTGAAACGAGAATTCACCAGGAATGTGCAGTATAGATGCTCCCTTCACATTGCCAAATAATATGTTGAAAACATGTGACAAGCTTTGTGTTAACGTCAGCGTGGCTATTCCGTTTAATTAATGCTCGGTCCTTAATTTATTTGTTCTCGTGCTCTCTTTCGCTTGAGGTTCATTCAGTGGGGGAGCTCTTAATGAATTAGAACATCTTTGGTGCTTGGAGATGAAAGTATTTTTGGCAGGGATATGGGTATTTTTAGTCCAAGAAATAATTTTCTTCAGAGAGAGAGAGAGAGGGAAAGGGGAGAGAAAGACAGAGTGAGAGAGCTGAAATCTGGTTATTAGTCTGCTTGTCTGCTCCCTCCTTCCCTTCGCAGGCCCTGACATTATTTAAATAGCCGCACACCCATCCCATGGTGCCCAGCCGTGCACCAGAGTGGCTAATTTGGGTAAGCCTCATTCATCTAGAAAAAAATAAATGCAACTGTATATTTAAGAAGATGACATGAGAGAAAGGAAAATAGAGGGTAAAAGAAAGGGATGAAAAAGGAGAGAGAGATAGTGTGAGAAGCTGCTGTGGAATTTGTTAGTCAAGCCAACATACTGTCAATGTATAAACCTGAGTTATGGTTTCTTCAAAATGTTAATTGGTTTTAGAGCTTGCAAGCCCCATCCACCACTTGGCACAGACCTTCAGCCTGTTTTGACTGAATTCACTTTATTCCACTGTTGTCTGAAATACTTGATTCTCCTTCATCAGTTATGCTACTGAGAGTCAAATATGGACCCTTTTCACAAACTGTGATGATGCGTTTCCACAGTCTTAACATTTAACATCGTAAATTAAATCTTTTTATATTTTTTTATGTACATTTATAACACTATACTTTATGATACTACCTTGGCATTGAATTACAGACAACTGGTTAATGCTGCTGCAAATATAATGGCTGAGGGCAAATTTGGTTTGCTTTTGCTTTTGGGGCAAATGGGAACACTAAAATTATATATGTTGTAATTTCAGTTCATCACTATAGAAGTTTACTTAACTATAATGACTTTTGCTTCTGAGAACCCCGGAAATGTGAAAAAGGTCCATTTGAGTATGACTGCTAAGTTTATTCAGCTGTGCTATTAATATGCTTCTTTTAAACTATAAGAGGGTATACTTTGTCTATTATTGTACTTATTAGAACAAGTCAATTTATATTTGGCCTATATACTTTTATTAAATCTTTTGTTTGAGGAACTTAAGAACAGTATAACTTAGTATTCCAAATATACTTGGCTTGAAGTTGTTTACTCTTTTGATAGAGTGGCCTATTAAATCATTTTTTCACATATATATTCTTTTACTCCAGCCTTTGTGCTATCTGACAGACTTACATGTTTAAGTTTAGAGTAACAAGCATGGTCGGACTTACCATTGGGCTTGACTGGGCTGCAGCCCATGGGCCCTGCTTTGTAGGGGCCCCGCTTTTGCCTGCTTACATTTGTTTGATGAGTTATGCCAGTCAGAAATTATTAGCCGGATTTCCACTGTGCACGCAAGGACTAAATGGGCCAGCTGGGCTAACAGCTTCCAACTACTACCTTTGAGGCCATAATCAAACAGCATAAACTGGTATTTATGATTATTTCACAAAGAAGAAGGACAAACGTATTGAATCGCATCTGCGCCGATTAATTTGATCACAAGGCTACTTTAAACAGCTCCATTAAGCCTTTAGCTCAAAAGAGCGTACGTTTAGAAAGATAAAATCTCATATATTCTCTTTACAGAGGATGATATATGCGACCTGAAGAGTTTTGAGCACTCTCTCCCGTCTCACTGCCATCACACATAGTGGGGCAGAAATGTCATCAAAATGATTTTTAAAAAATAAAAATAGCCATTTAATGAGTTTCTGTTTTTATACCCTAGTGAAAAAAAGTATACCAAGGATACTTGCAGCCAGACTAATTGTCAGTATACTTCAAGTGTGTTAATGATTAGTTAATGTTACACTTGCGCCTGATGGCCGCTCACACATCAGATGTACTTGTGTGTGGAAACTCCACAAGAACAGCATTTGTTAATAAAGTGAGAGGTAAGGTTCATGGGAATGTTCATGCAACTTTTTCTTTTTACTAAATCTCCTGTATTAAACCCATACTACTTAATAGAATGAACATTATGATTTGCGGTGAGGAATTGTATCAGTATGTCATGTCAATATTGCTTCCAGTGTATTAGTCAAACATACAGTATACAACAGAAGTGAGTACACCCATATAGCATCACTTTAAATCACATGATACAACACTATTCAAGTTGAAAAGCTACTTCAGTCTGTGTGCATTGAATTTATTTAATACACGAGTTTCACAATTTGAGTTGAATTACTGAAATAAATGAACTTTTCCACGACATTCTAATTTATTGAGATGCACCTGTATACTTTTTTTTCACTAGGGTAACATATGCCTATGATATAGGACTTAGCCTATCCCACAAACAAGAGTCCTGTTTTTCCGAATATCTGCACGATTTCAAATGTGCAATAAACAACAAGTTACTGAGTACTAACTTTCAGACACAACATTCCGTTTTGCTCAGTCAAAAAGAAAACAGAACAAACAGTAGTTTTTGTGTATTTTTGTTTTACTCCATAATGATGTTCTAGTTGAGGGTGTAAGAAATTATAGTCTGCCTCGACCCAGCTTCCACTCCAAATTGTGTATTAAACTATGCTCCTTTCTCTACAAAGAGCTTAATTATCATATAGATAGTTCTTTCCGATCTTAATCATATGTAAATAGTACCTCCGGAGCGATAATTTGTCACTTATAGCGTGGGAGCAGCAGCAGGCCGTCAAGAACCATCTGCTGACCAAAAGGGTACATGAAATAACTGCTATGGATTCTGTTTAATCTTATCACCTTAACATTTGGTTGTTCCCACTTGAGTCTACCGAAGATGTGGGAACGGAAGGCTATCACTTTCATTGTCATCCGCAATTTACATTTAAAACGAAACTTAATTTACATGTTGAGCGGGAAGATGAACGTAATACAGTATAAAATGATTGAGCTTAGGATGTTCAGGGTTCATTCTGACTCCGTTGAACCCAAGGTACTACATGTACTTTGTCACTGCTATGCTGCAATAAACATCTTCATCGAGATCTTCATCGTCTTCATCACTTTTTCTTACAAGGGCATTTGTAGTTTATAGGTATAGGGCCCAAACATAACCTCAAGCCCAGGGGCCCCCGGCCACCTAAGTCCTGCCCTGATAACTAGTCAGTTTTGAGGTGGAATAGTAGGGTGGACCAGAAACTTATCTTCTTTGCACACAGTGCTATTAACCCACATAGAAACAGACAAATATTGGGCTAATTTTATTGACACAAAGGCAACATATCAGTGCTGCTTTCATGTCTCATGTATCACTCAGCAATTTCTGTCAGTCTGTCAGTGTTTTTCTGTCTCTTAACTCTTAAAGGGTTGGTTCAATCAGAAAATGAAAATTCTGTCATAATGCCTCAAGTCGTTTGACATTTTAAAGAATGTTTGGGTCCAAACAAAATTGAACCTATGAATTTTATTGTGACAGTCTTCAAACATAAAGGCTTTTAACATTTTGTAAACTTTCAGACACAACTTCAAAGTTTGTCTTGATGAACTTGTTAGTTACCACTTATTTTTCAATTTTCGTTGACATTTATTTCTGGACTATGTGTGTTTATTTTCTTTTTGGCCAGGGTTCTTTTTGGCTGTGTCTTGTTAATTAGACAACAGACCCAGGATGGACGGTGACCTGCAATGACGCATGGGACTGTGAAAAAGAAAGTGGGAGACTGTAAGTGCAAGTGTGAGAAATAAAAAGAGAAACAGAAAGAGGGAGAGACAGCAATGATTGCTCAGATGATGCTTATTTATTTCCTCTCTAATAAGGTGCTCACTTAAAGGCCTTAAAGTGCCTTTTACTGTCTGGTACATTAAAGTATTACAGGGTTCAAAAATCAAGATTGAAATTCATTTTTTTTGTAAACAAAATGCACTGGCATTTATCTTGATGTCTCACAGCAGTACGCCAGCATTATTAAATTAATTACTTCTACAATCCTAAAAGTGAAGGTCTTGCATATTTTCAGTGCCATATAGATCCATTTGGGTTCCCTAAAGAACATTTAAGTCAAGTTTCTAAAAAAAAACATTTTTCTTAGTGTAAAAAAACATTTTAATAGCCTAATCTGAACAACTTTTTCCACTATAAAGAACCTTTTATGCAATGGTTTCATGAAACCATTGACGCCAATAAAGAACCTTTATTTTTAACAGTATAGTGCTACATTAATCTCATTTTTATGTCTTAAAGGGGCGATATGTAGAATTCAGAAACTTCTGTTATTAGCGACGCCGGTGGCCATTAAGTGAATTGCAGCCAGCAACATATGTGCTCATGCGCGTACTCGTGCACACGCAGCGTACCAAAACAGACCGAACGTGATTCAAGGCCCTGGTATTACAGTTATTTTTCGTTAATTTGCTTAAAAGTAAAAATAAGTTGGAAATACTTACAGTTAACTAACATCCCAACGCCGTCCACGCTGCTGAGAGCGTCGTTTAGATGAATATGTAAATATGTAATGCGCACTTTCCTCTCAATAACAAAATAAACACACAACAAAGATGACAGCGGTGAGAAGACAGCAGTTAAGAAAGCATCTAATCATACACTCTAAAAAAAGATGGTTCTTTAAAGGTTCTTTACATGTAGTAACGGTTCTATTTAGATCCATAGCATCCTGAAGAACCATTTTATGCTGAAATGGTTCTTTGTGTTAGAGTTTAGGGTTCTTAATTACCGCTCTTTTTGTTTTTTAAATCTGTAACTGTCAAAACTCCTCATTATTGATTTTCTGGAGCTCAGTGATCCAACTACAGACCCTCAACACACTCTCATCAGGTAAATTATTTCATTCTTAAATTTAAATACAAATGTAACTTTAAAATTATAACTGGTTTCCAAACAAACATGTTCTTTTCCTATTTTTAGTTTTTTGGTGATATGTAAGTGTGAGCAGCTCTGTTAAGCTGAGGATCCTTCTCCTCTTCTCCACTAAGTAAGTAACAGAGACATTGAATGTATAATACATATTGTTAGAATTGTTTTATTTAATTTCTCTATTCTATTTCTATTCTATCTGCTTGTTTTCTCTTTAATTATTATAAAAAATAATAATAATTGACCCTCTAACACTAGCTCTGTCTATTCTATTTCTTTTCTATCTACTTTTTATTCTGTTTATTTATTATAACCTGGGGAGCAGTTGGGGGTTCGGTGGCTTGCTCAAGGGTCTCACCTCAGTCGTGGTACTGAAGGTGGAAGAGAGCACTGGTTATTCACTCCCCCCCTCCCCCAGATTGAATTATTTCATTTTCTTTGCAAGACACAATTACTTTACAGTACAGAATAGCTTTTTAAGCATTAATCTGAGCATTTTATAAGCATTCATTTAATGTATCTGAGAACAATGGCTTGAAAATTAAAATTTAAATACAGAAATACATTGCCATTTTGAATATTGCGTTGCCGTTTTGAATATTGCATTGCCATTTTGCATATTGCATTTTAAATTGAATTTTGCTACCCATATGCTTCCATAGTCGGGAGCATGCATAAACTCCACACCCTTTTGATTTTTCCTTCACATAAAACAGGCTATCATAGAAGGTCTCGTTTTGTAAGATTCGTTGCAAGCTGTTCATAAATTGGCAAAATAAATAAATAAATAACAACAAAAAATAATGCATAAAAATTATTACTTTTACCATTTAAAGGGATAGTTCAGTTAAAAACGATGTTATTCCAAACCTTAGCTTATTGTCACTATGAATTGTCATTTTACGGAAAATATCTGCGTGAAGATTCTACTAAAATTCTTCTATTGTGTTCCACTGAAAAAATATATAATAATAACAGCTTTTTCAGAATTTTCTTTTTTGGCTAAACTATCCTTAATTTCTCCATAATGTTTGCTAAAACAATCTGATTTCTTTAGTAACAGGATGTATGCCACTTCAAATGCATGCTCAGTTAATGAAAGCGAATTTTTAGCCATGTTTATGTCACATTGCCCCAAGCATTGGCCTCGCCAAGGCTCGTAAGTCTGAGTGATCATTGGCCTTTCTTCCTCTCCAGTCTCCCGTCTTCCCATACCCTGCTGGCCTCAGCAGCATCACTGCTCATCCAAACACTAGTCATCCTATGAAACCCCCATGAGCACCTGGGGTGAGCTTGTCCTGCCAGTGTGGCCTTTTGCAGCTTCTGTGTGCTGCTTTATCACCAATTTGTAACCAAAATTAAAAAAAATAAAAATAAAAAATAAAAAATTAATGTAGGCATTCTTTCTAAACATATGAACAATTATCCAGTAACAAATATCCAGATGCCTTTTTTTTGCCTCTTTATACAGTACTCATGTGTTCTTTTTGCTATTTTAGCAAATATACTCTTAGTGGCATCATCATCCTTTCAAGAAATGAACTATTCAAGTATAAGTTCTCATCTTTAAAAGACGAGCATTATGAGTCTTACATTTAGTTGGTTTGTAGGTTTTCCATAATTTTCACCTTGTAGTTTCATGACTTTGAGCACAGTAGGGTTAGATAGTGAGGTAAAAATTAAATGGTTGCCTTTCTGAATGCATAATTGTGTCCTGACATTAAATTAAAGGGGTCATATGATGTTGCTAAAAAGAACATTATTTTATGTATTTGGTGTAATTAAATGTGTTTATGCGGTTTAAGGTTCAAAAAACACATTATTTTCCACATACTGTACATTATTGTTTCTCCTCTATGCCCCGCCTTTCTGAAACACGTCGATTTTTACAAAGCTCATCGGTCTGAAAAGCGAGGTGTGCTGTGATTGGCCAGCTATCCAGTGCATTGTGATTGGCCGAATACCTCAAGCGTGTGACGGAAATGTTACGCCCCTTACCATATTGTGATGATGCCCTGTCCGGCCGGAGCAACGAGACAAAAACATGGCCAAAACTCGTGTTTGAATCATCAGTGGCAAATTCTCCAAAGAGAAAGGAAAAATTGAAATCGCATCATATGACCCCTTTAAATGGATTAATTTACCTTCAAATCTCAAATGCAATTATTAACAGGTAAAAACTTTCTTTAAAAACTAATCAAACATGATAAATGACCCGTTTCATAGTATGACCCCTGCATTACTTGCTCTGTGGAGCTGCTACCAATTAAAATTCAATATCACGGTGCATCTTAAACCTCAATCTTCTGTTTGGGCACTATAACAAGCATCACATTATTACAGTATGTTTACTCTTCAATGATTGATCCATCGTACCTAATAACAGTTTAACAATTTGCAAATAATTTGACTGGCTGCATTGGAGTCACTGGTTATTAGTTCCCTCGCAGCTGTGAGATGAGTGGGGATGGTGATAGTGTCCTCACTGGAAAGATCATGCTCATTGAAGCTTGTAGATATTTTTAGACCCGTCATTGCCCGAAGGTGGCAAACAAGAGAGGGCTTCTGGATCTGGCTGTCTGCTGTCTCTCCTCTCTTCTACAGCCCCTGTTTCTCAGTGTTTCTGTCCGTGCTATAACACAGCCAAGAGTTTCAATCAAGAAATAAAAGGCACCACGAGGTAGGCAACACAGAGGGTAATGGACTTTCTCTGTTGCTTTGTAAAAATGAGCCTGTCCCTTGTGACTTACGAGATTCCATTATTAGACTGGCACACAATTGGAGAGCCAACCTGTTCGAAATTACCTGGGCCCGTGAAAGCGCCTGCAACAGAAAGAGACGATTGAGTAAATGCCTTTCTCTAAGCACCTTAATTGCTGTCAACTGTCTCGACATTTAATAGATTCTCGTTTAAAAATGGGCCAACATTGGGCCTTAACTGCTGCTCGGTGCTGATTGTGTCCTCTCAGGAACAAGTAACAACTGCTTCCTTTTAAGATATGATTTGGAGTCATGTTAAAAAAGATTAAAGGCATAGTTCATCCAAAAATGAAAATGATATCATCATTTACCCACCGTCATGTCACTCTAAACCTGTATGACTCTCTTATGCGAACACAAAAGGAGAAATTTGAAGAATATCCTGACCACTCTTTTCAATATAATTGTAAATGAGGACTAGAGCTGTTAAACTCCAGAATGGCAAATAAATATGCATCATACAACTTTGGCACTATATTCAAAGTTTTCACAAGTCATACAATAGTTTTGTGTGAGGAACATGCCAAATTAATTAGTGAAACCATCAACACTTCATTAAAGTTCACAAGTGCAAGTTCAGGTTATGAGTGTTTCTTTTGAGTCAGTCTTTAAAGGGGTCATATGATGCTATTTCAATTTTTCCTTTCTCTTTGGAGTGTTACAAGCTGTTCGTGCATAGATAAGATCCCTAAAGTTGCAAAGACTAAAGTCTCAAACCCATAGAGATATTCTTTATAAAAGTTAAGAGTCAACCACACCTACCTAAAACAGCTCGTTCTAACACGCCCCCACATGTCTATGTCACGATGTGGGAAGATTTACATAACGCCGCCCAAATGTTCACGCAAAGAAAGGGGTCGTCACATGTTGCCGCAAGCCCGCCGTGTGTGATGCTGTGTGTTTCGTTGTGAAAGTGAAACTACTTTGTTTGGCCTTCCAAAAGAGGACACAACTAGATCAGTGGGTGACCAGTGGTTAAGTTGTATTTACAACACTGTTCCAGAACAGTTCAAACCAAATATTCAGATGCATGGTGCGTAACATTTCCGTCAAACGCTTGAGGTATTCGGCCAATCACAACGCACTGGATAGCTGGCCAATCAGAGCACACTTTTCAGACCGATGAGACGTTTGCGTCATCAGAGTGGCAGCTGTTTACCCCTGTTGCTAGGTAACGACTACACAGAAGACGGCGAAATGAAATGCTTGCTTGCTTCTTTTTATACCTTGGATTTTGAAAATTTAGTTTCTTTTTCAAAGTGATAACACAGAACGGCACATGCATATATCACGTTGTCACGACTGTGATGCAAAGGGTTCAAAAGAACGTGGGATTCAATTTCTGAGAGTAGAAATGAGATATAAATTGTCTCTGCTGCAGCGCGTCAGTCAAGCTTTTCAGGAAAGCGAGTGAGTAAACACATAAACACACATTCATTAAAATAAGATGTATTTCAAAAGAATCAGACTGATTCATTAACCTAAAAGTCCACTTGAGAAAAGATAATTAGTGAATAATGAAATCTCACACAAAATTCCCAAATCACATGATTTCCTATTAAAATGACTGGATTTTGTCAGTGAAAATTTTCCGAAAACATTAAATGCGACTGCAACTTATCATTCGTCTGAAAGAATAAAGTCATATACACCTATGATGCTTGGAGGGTGAGTAAATCATGGGCTAATTTTCATTTTTGGGTGAGCTATCCCTTTAAGTAGTGACAAAATGATTTTCAGTTCACTCACAGCTATCATACATTGTCTTCATAAGCCTTATGAACCACTTTTATGAAATGCATTTTGAACCTTAAATGCTTTTGTCTTCATTATTTGTATTAGGATAGACAAAAGCAACCAGTAAGATACTAAAAATTCTCCACAGATAAAAGTAAGTCTTACGACTTTGGAAGGACATGAGGGTGAGCAAATGATGACTGAATGATTATTTTGGGGCGAGTTAATCCCTTAAGTTTCACAATGAGAACAGAATCTCTCTGTTTTCAGTAGCTTGCATCAGATAACCTTACAGGGTCCCTGTTAGCAAGGATTTGCTAATCCCAGAGATGAAAAAAGACACCCAAATACCAGGATTTTAACATTCCTTGAAGCAAAGAGAACAGAGTGGTTTTTCTTTATGTTAACATGACCTCACGCTCAGACAGCTTGACATCTAGTTATGCAGACATCCGTATCAAAACAATGCTCTTCCAGGCTGAACCAAGACACGCTCTGTATTCAGGTCACAGCGGTGAAGAGAGGAGACGAGGCATCTCCCCCAGCACGCTAACTCCAGCGAAAGAGGATGAGCAGGATTAGCCTTCTCCCCCAATCACTCGCATCCCCTCCAACCACACGCGAGCCAATCAATAACACACTCACAGGGAGACGCAACAGGTGGTTGGCACAACTTACGAAAACAGATAGCCAATATTCATCTGTTTCCCCCCTCCGCTATTAATCGAGGGACTGGCATGTCTTGTCTTGTACTAACTCTTCAGACGTGAGCTGTGAAGTGGAGGATGATTGAGGTAGAGGTGTTTTTTGGAGGGTGTTAGGCATATCACCTCATCTCGGACCATATCACACCTTCTTAATGCAGCGTTTCCATCTGCCACTTGTGCTGCAGGCTGCTGACAACAGTCTGACGGCAAGCACAGACACACAGCTGGCGCTACTGGACCAGTGAGAACCAGGCATATCGATTTCACTGGTCACTTTCCAGTACAGCATAACGTCTCTGATTTTTTTGGCCGCCTGTTCCCAGCTGTAGCTGTCCACAGAAATGGCCCCATTTTTTTTTTGTGAAGTGAAATAATACCTCATGTGTCAAGACAGACCAGCAGGTCGTCGCCTCAATTGTGTGGTGTTTGTTTTGACAAACAGAGGGGTCTGCTCGCTATTTTTGTGTTATCGCTCATCTTCCTCTGCTAATTACTTGCTTGCACTAGTTTTGCTGTCGAAAACTGGACCAGAGTAAACAACCCCGAGGAGGGACCGCGAGAGCAGCAGCATTGTGTCTTCACAGATGAGCTTTAGTTTGAGGGGAACGAGGGTGCCGTGAGTTAATCTGATGAGTAGTATGACAGAATATTATACAATAGCTCGTCACATGGTTACCATGGTCAGAATACACAGAACTGGAAATGACCTGGAATTTATAGTTAATATTAGAAATGTAAATTGCCCACTGAGCTAGAAATGTTCCCTGGTCACCGTACTATACAATTAAATGAGATTCAAAAGTTGAACAAATAATAAAAAGTCATCAGGTTAAATACAGTGCAGTGGTGCACTTTACTTGTTGGTCTTCTTAGGGGGTTCAGAGAAAAATAGTGTATAAAATGTCAAAAATAAATAATTATTATATATAATTGGTATTCAAATTGCCTTCTCAGAAGAAAAATAGTGTAAAATTCAGATAAAAATTATGTAAAAAATAGAATTAATTAATTGAAAAAACAATAATAAATATATAGAAATAATATAAATATTAGAACATGACATTCTACTTTCCAAATACTGGTCAGAAAGAATTTTTAATTGTTCAACCACATGCTACGTTATTTTTTTATAAATCATATTTATTTACGTGTTGCTTTCAATGATCAGTACTTTACTTGGTTGGCTTGGCTTTATACAAATGGTCTTCTTAGGGGGTTTAGAAAAAACCCTATATATAAACAAGTAAAACAATCAAACAAATTAAGTTTAAACATTGAATGAATACATTATTTATAAAATAATATTAATTTATTTATAATATATAAATAATATAAATGTTTTTAAAATAATATATAATATTTTAATAATATCTCAGCTGTATAAATATTTTTTATAAATTTATAAATTTATTAAAAACACAGTCAAGGTCAATACAAAAACCCTCTTGCTTGTGACATTACTTAAATACACGTTGATTTGACTTACTCCTGATAAGACATGATTCCTTTAGCTAAAACATTATTCTGCTCATGAACTGGTGATTTGTTTAAATTTCTGTATGTTTTCAATAAATTGGACGCTGTGTTTAATTTTGAGTCACTGCTATCATTTAATTGCCATTTGAAGTGGTGTGTAGGGGCCGTAAGAAGGCTAGAAATCAGAGTGTGAAATTCCTCTTTATCTGTGGACATGTTGCTAATGGAACACAGCCAAATGCTTATTGTTCATTTTATACCTTACACAAACACAATTACCAACAAAATCACTCAATTAATCATTTCGCACAGTGGTTTGTGTTTACTGTGTCAGAAACTCCTTCAGATTTCACACAGCCAGTGGGAATGCAGTTTGGTCCAGAGGAAATCAGCACAGATTGACAGACATGTTTAATGGGGTATTAGCCATGTATGAAGTAATATGGCTACAAGCCAGAAATGAATGGCATTGCTTGTTAAGGGAGAAGCATTTACTATCATTTGAATGACCAGGGGATGTTCGTATATTAGGGGAAATTTTAGATGCAGCACAGGGTAATCGGTTTTAGTTTGTGTAACAGATTCCCTCATTAAAAGTTCCCTTTGAAGACAGACGGAGTTGCTAGTATTAAAGACACTTGGGGAATTCCATTTCAAAGGGGCAAACTAATTCAGGCTGCCCTCGACTGTGTAGTCATTAGAGTTAGTTTTAATAACTGAGCTCAACTAGTAAGACCAAATAGAGCCGAAACTATCAGAAAAAGGCTGTTTTCTTTAAAAAATAAAAAATGTGCGTGGGATACATAAAACAGCCGAGCATGCATATCTTTATGGGCCATGATAAGAGCTTGTTTTAAGGTCAAAGCTGAAGAACTGAACAGGGAAATATAAAAAAGTATTCTCATCTGATAGATGGGTATTGATGTAAGAAAAGCCGAAGAGGGGAGTTAGCGATGCTGTGGGAAAAGAGACACTTTAATGGCAATTGTGCACAACCAGCAGGGTGTCAGATTTTACAAAAGGATGCATGAAGAAATCCATGATTCCAAATCCATTGAGCCCCACAGCTGAGACGTCGAGAGGGAGAAAGAGACATTGGAGGTGATCAGAGATAAAGAAAGAGATAGATTGAAGCACAGGGAGATGCCGGGGGGTGATCAGCTCTTCTGTCATGTATGTGCACGCATCTGGCTTCATTTTCCCACAATCCCCCCAGTCTTGCCCCGAGGCACGTTTTGCTACAGGAGGGATATGCTGGTTGTCTGGCAACCCTGGTTTAAAGACATGTAGGGGTGCACAATAAACAAACGTTTGAAACAATTTCTTGAATGAACATTCGTTTCTGTATAATCAAGTAACATTTTCTTTTAAGACCCACAATTCTGCTTCGTTATTCATAATCTGCCTGTAATTATGTTGTGTAATTTTATGCTCTTTTAATTGATTGGACACACTATTAACTGCTGATAAAACATCATGAGGGAAATATAAACCTCTCAATATAAACTCTCATCTTTAATGCCAAAAACTAATTGCCGTTTCTATGCGTAAATGAGGCTGCTGAAGAAAATCCTGAAGATAGACTTGCTGTTTGTTTGCTGAGAGCCTCAACGCACTCAAGTGGCAACGGAATCAAATGTAGTAATGTAATCTACTCAGCTAACCCGTGTGATGCTCTTTGTAGCTTTCAGTTAGCGGCAGAGCCCTTGACATCAAACCGAACTGCGTTTAAGAGCTACCATATGGCAGGAGGGATCTGATTGAATTACTTTGATGCAAGATTCAGCATGTGCATCTTTGATATCACACCTGATGTTGGCAAATATTATCATGTCACATGAAATTGTCAACTTCACTTTGCGTCTCTTGCGTTAAATTAATGATCAGCATTTTCAACACTGATTTGTTTTGTTTAGAGCAAATCACAGCAGTCATTGTGTGTTAACACTTAAACTGTCCCTACAGAAATTACTGGAGATAAATGTCTTCTAAAAACATGAGTCATTTGCGCACTTGTTTTTAATTCTGACCTTTAATAAAAAATATTGACCTTAATCAAATTGCTGACATGCCCATTAAAGGTCAATTTTAAAAGCATGGTGCATACTAATGAAGAAATGTCATTTAGTGTTTAAAACAGTGTTGCTAAAACTGAAACTAAAAATATTCAAGTGATTGAAGTAAAGCTAAAATAAAACAAAAAACTCGTTTGGTAATTGAAATAACAATTTTGATAACTAAAATAAAGCTGAAATAAAATACAAACATAAATGTTAGATGAAAAACTTAAACTTAAAAAATTGCTTTGTTTCTTTGACAACTAACAGAAATAAAATAAGCTAAAACTGAAGTACTAAAATGACTAAAACTGAAAGAAAAATTAAAACTAAATAGTATAGTATATGAAAGCTAATTAGTGTAATATAAAAAAAAACTAATAAAAATGACAAAAGCACATAACAAAATTATTAAAACTCAAATTAAAATGAAAACTAAATAAATAAACGCTAATTTAAAATATTAATAAATACTATAATGATAAATAATAAATGATACTAAAAAAAACTGGTTTAAAATCATGTTTAATTTTAATTTAACAAGTAAATATCCCTATTTTAATCCAGCTGGATTCAGTGGCAGTATGCAACAAGGCACTGTTGCTTATTGTTCAAGCACAGACGCATCTTACATGTATCTCACATCTCCATCAGTGGGAGGTGTGTGAGCTGACTGAATCATCTAGAGCAGTGTTTCTCAGTCCGGTGGTCCTGGAGTAGCCCAGCACTGCACATTTGGACGTTTCCACTCAACGTCTCATTATTAGACGCTCCAAGACCTGAACTGGGAAGACATATGTGATTATTTAATGCATAGTATACATGAACTAACTTAATTAGCTGTGATCATTATCCTACATGACCATTAACTTTGAACAGGTTTATATAAAAAAATAAATAAAACTATAGTAGTATCTCAATGATATTAAATAACACTGCTTTTTACCCAGAGCTATTTACACTACAATTTAGTACACTGACTGCAAGAACAGAAGACCTGGGGTTAAGTGGATTGAAAGCAACTTGCTAATACAGAGCTCTTTATTGACACAGCTAAATTTAAACCATCGAGTTATTGGACCGGCCACTCGATCAGACACTCCTCCTGCTTCAATATTCCTTGTGAAATCTGTGCCATTTTTCATGTTTTTGCTTGACATTTCAAGCGTGGCCCCGCGTTTAAAAATGGGAACTAACCCTAGTCGACCTCACATCAGCGTCTAACTCACAAACAAGCGTACAGAGTGTAACGATTTATTTGGAACATGAAAACACATACACATAGAAACACGTCTTAGCAAAACGGACCTCAGATAAGAGCACAATAGAGACTTAACATAAATGCAAAAATTTTTGCTTTTTTTTCCCATTTTTGATTTCCTTGAATGGAGACCGAATCCATTCTGCTCTGCTGACTATCCTGACGTTGTGTTAGATGTTATGTGTCACTCCTGACAGTCTTTGACGAAACGTTTCCTCCAGACACATTGACAGCTGTAGGTGCGTTATACATTCTAATAAGATGGATTGAAGTCGATCCGGTATTAAAACGATACAGCATCTCAAAATACAGTGGCTATAAAAAATATAATTTCACTGTAAATCAGATATCTGAATCCAATCATAATCGTTGAACCAGCACATACATAAATAAATATCCTTTATATGGGTTATAAATCTCAATACAAACTTGAAGTATTAATATAGTTGAATTCGACTCCATGCCTCCTAAGACTATACATGTAACTCTAACGTATGAATCTCATCACTCGTCATGACTCGATGCCAACTCAGAGGCTCTGTGGTAGCGAGAGGAAAGTAGCGTTTCGCACTCTGGCCCTTGGCCTTGTTTCCAGGTTAACTGGCCCATCCGCTGCTTGCTACAGGACACTCTGAGTTCATAGTCATGAACGGTCACAAATGACCGACTGATGTAACAGCACGCGGTGCCGGTGTCTTGGCTGCGTGTGAGGCTCAGGGCTGCTGTGCTGAGCCCGTACAGACCACAGCTGGGACGGGTGATCCAGATCTCCACAGCTGTCCAGGTGAAGGCTGAGGGTCTCGAGCCTTAGCTCGGCTGGCACTCGTTCTTGCTGCAGGTGGCCTGCCGCTCGATACGCCAGGTGCCCTCCTCATACGTGCAGTAGCAGATGGTACATTCGTCGATCTTAACCTCTCGGCCGGCCGGGATCACCGCTGTGTCCGCGTAGCAGTTTGGCCCTGTGCACAGACAGGAGAGGCTGCATCAAATTGAGAGAAAGCCTGCTGAGATCTGCCAACACAACTGCAAGCCCTGGTTTTGAGTGGCAGTAACTGTCACGGATCAAGCTGAAATTATGTCAACTGACCTCATGTAAGTTTTATTATGTTTTTTTTTAAGTTAGCAGTCAATCAAAGCACAATACTATGACCCAAGTCAGTTCTTTTTCTGCATATACAGGGCTCCAGACAACAAAGAAATTATGAAAACAATTAAATATTTAAGAGCCGAATAATTTTTCAGTTGATAAATAACAAAATTGCTTGACAAAAATGTTGTTCAGAAATGCTTCAGTTCATTCTGCTATATCTGTGATGAAGGGACACTTTTGAATATAAACTACAGTGATTTTAGTTATATAAACTAGGGTGTTATTTTAGTTGTATTTAGTATAAAACTGTATAATTGGACATCATTTTAAACAATAACCAATAATTTTATTAATTAATTAAATTATTTAGTTTAAAAAATGTAAAAAAAACTAAAAAAACTATTTAATTTGAAAAAAAAAATCTGATTTTTTTTAGAACACCATTATTAATTTATTCAACAAAATGCTGTTGTGAATATGTATCTTTAATTATACATTGTCGTATAAACAATCAGTCAGTAAACAGACACATGTATGCCTGAAAAACTATAACAGTAACGATTCTTGGTTAATTTTGAATCAGACACGACTCGCAGTTCAGTCACTTGTGAACTCAGTAACAGCTCTAAACGATTTAATCTGTTTCATGAATCTTTATAAATGAATGACTCATTTCAAGCAACCACTTCATGAGAGTCATTTTTCATTGGTATTCAACACTGGTATGCACAAGATGGCATCTAATTAACCTCCTGGGTTTGACGATGGCGCCGGCGGAATCACTTGCATTTTTTCATGATAACAGTGAAAAGAACTTAAAATGACATTTTTGATCGTACACATAAAAGTAATACATCATTTGACTCTGTAAAGGGTCCACTTTTATTTGTGTACACTCACAATATCAACAAAACATTGTGCTTTTGTAAAATAAAGACAATAAACGGTGTGCTTTCAGCCGTCTCGGTCTCCGCGAATATCTTTCTGAAACGCGTCACTAAAATGAACTGAAACTCAGTGAATACTTGACACACAGACATGAGAAATATATCTATGGAAAGCTTGAAGTGTTCAAAAAAAAGAAAAAGGCATTAGAGAGATACCCTACCCTAGATGCAGCTTCCAATTAATGATTCTTGGTTCATTTTGAATCGGACATGAAAAATGCCTGGCAGTTCAGTGAGGGAGCCACTTGTAAATTCAGTAACAACTCTAAATGATTCACTGAATCTGACTGAAATTGTTAACTGTTTTATCTGTTATTTCAAATGATTCATTACAAACAACCAGTTCATGAGAGTCATTTTTCATTGATATTCAACACAGGTATGCACAAGATGGTATCTGACAAAACTGAATATGGATGCACACAAAGCTTTCCCACTTGTTACCAATTGTGATTAGATTGTAAATTATTCTTGTACATTTTTGCCACATTTGTGACAATTTTAGTTGCAGTGTGGATCCCTGATGCAGCTCACTTAATCAAGGCAGGAACATTTCGTCTTGGCATCTTGACAGCATTCCTTACTGAACCCACAGATGGCAATCAGTCTTTATCACAATGGTGTTAAATGTTTCAAATGACAATAGTACCTCTAAAAATGTTCACACTGTAAAGCACAGTTCAATATCAGGCCTTCAATAAAACATGACCGTATCATAACTTCATAGAGGAGTAATTGCTGAGCTCTTGGTGCACCATAAACATTTATCAAGCCCCAAGTGCAGACTCAAACCTTTAGTGTGCTGATCTATAAAGCTCTTCCTCTCATGCAAGTGCTCTTTCAAAATGTAAAAAATTTATACAAACGTATGTGTTTAAGCCTGAATCCAGCTATAATGCTTTTGAGGACTTGCTAGATAAAATAGTAAAGCTGGTTTGTGGAAATAGCTGTTGAAACTGATGAAACAAACACACTGGCAAATAGAAATAAAAACAGACATGGTATAAAATATAGGTGCTATAAGCACCTGCTACAGTATTCAAAGCCATGGTACAGTGGCTTGTGCATGTGTGTGTGACACATAGAAAGCAGTTGTGTTCATGGAGAATGGATCCCATGTCAGTAAACAGCCATCCACGCTCCTGTCTGGTCTTAACTGTCCTATTATTACTGAATAGGTAAAAAGACCATGAACAAAAGCAAAAAAGAAAACATCCAACTATGGCCAGCTTTCAGAGGAAGATAGATTGGCATTGCTATGCCACATCATGCACTGGACCATGCAGGTCTAAAATGACTCATCAGGACAAACACTAAATGGCTTGTCACATTCAGAGGCATAGGTTAACTAGAAAAAGAGAATTTGTCACGACAAACTCAGACGCTGGCTAGACAAAACCTTGCTTGAAATTTTTAAATAGTTTAAAGCTTGAATGAATGGATGGATGGAAGGCTTTTCACTACAGGACAATCAAGTCTGATCAATTTGAAAAAATAAAGCCTGCTAAGTCAGAACAGCCTGAAGTACTGTGCTGAGTTTGGTGAACACAGCTTGAAAGCTCTAGCAGGAATTAATGGCATTTTACACAGTACACGATGGGCAGCAAGCTTTGCATTCATTTGCCATATAAATGAGATACTGCTTCAGCCCCATGCTAGCATATGTAAATAATGCATTCTGTGCTGCATGTAAATGATAGCTAATAAAGTTAAAGGTGAAGTTTACGTCAAAATACATTCTCTTAACCCAGTTTATTGTACATTGGCCTCTATAAGTAGGCCATTCATGGCTTTATCTCCCCAAAAAGTGTAAAAAAAAAAAAAAAAAAGCCTCCCAGGAACCATCAAAACATTTAGAGCGATCTGCTCATATCTGTCCATTTCTTTCCAGTTCAGCCATCAGTGAGAGTTTGGGGCATAGAATTGCAAGCCAAAATTCCAAGAATTTCCAAAATATGCAGAAACAGACAGCAGTAACAACTGAACAATGGTGCTTTTACAAGATTTGGGTTTCAACAGAGATGCCAAAATTGCAGAGTTTCTTTTCAAGCTAAACTTAGGTTTTCGTCACGTTTTCACTTTACTGACATACCCCAGATAAAATAGTAAGATATTGTAAGGATTAGAATAATTGTAATGGTGTGATGAGTGTTATGCCGCTTCAGACTACACAATATTTTTGTCGGTCACGATAGTCACTGTGTCAGATTACACGATTTTGACACCTAAAATCTTGTCGTGTCGTGGACAAGAAACATGTCAGACTACACGTTGCTTCCTAATCGTGGCAAAATCGGGCTAAAATCGTGTAGTCTGTACCCGGCATAAGGGGACGTTTGCAGTTTTCTCTATAAATGTTATTCTCCATAAAACAGAATACAAACTAAATAAATTGGGTGTGAACATTTACTGTCCAAAGTCACAGTCACTCACTCATTCACTACTCCCTATTATAGTGATTGCCACTGTATGGAAAATCAAGAAATCGATTTTGTACATATATGGCAATTCGGCAATATAAGAACTAAATGCTTTATTAGTAAGCAGCAGCCACAAAAAGATGAAAATTATGATCATGCGCGGTGTGCACACCAGCAGGATACTTGCGAATGAGCTTGGAAAGCTCTGGCTGCCTTCATCCCATTGATAATAAACTGAGAACATGCTGTGTAAAATGGCTTTTATAGTCAGAATTTTTCAATGGAAGTTACTCTTCAACTACGGGGAACTGCCAGAACAGGCAACAAGACTATGCTGAATTTGGTGGATGTAGTTAGGTTTAGATATTAAATGTTTAGTCTCAGGTTAGAAACTTCAAAAAACTCAATAAGATAATAATGGCTTTGTCAAGCTAACAAAATTAATACAAAAATGATGCCATTAAAGAGAAATGCTACCTAAGCACAGCGCCCATTTCCCCCCTTTTTTTTTACATTCGCTAAACAAGGATGAATGGTATTCAGCCTCTAAAAGATATTAGCATAGAAGATGGAAGACTACATAAAAAGAATGCGGGCACATCAATCATCTTGAATATTTGGCCAATGCTGTCAAGGCGTCATCCAATCCATATTTATAATCATTTCAGAGCAAACACTTCAGATTCCTGCCCCCAAATATCAAGACTGTGGAAATAAAAGCAGCTGGCACAGCTGATTCATCGTGATGGGTTATATCTCACATCACCCTATGGCTCTGTACTGTATGTGCGTTAATACTGCTGCCATGTATGTTTAACTGTTGCATAACAGAACATGATTATGTATTGTCGCATTATATGTGATGACTGGTCTGGTACACAGAAAGAGGGGGTAGAGAAAGTTGAAAAAGGAGGACGAAGAGGATCAGGAGGAAGATAAACGGGTTCAGTATACAGCAACAAACAAAACAGCAATGGAGCAGTACGTATGCTGCATTTTTGGCAGTGGACAGGAGTGTTTAATCACGCTGAGCAGACCCTTTTCCTCGCCGCCTATCAAAGCACTGCTGTAGAGGCTAAATTCAAGAGAGAGCACCATTAAAGACTTTGGTCCATTCAGAGATGAATTGCATTCCCCATGGTACAGTGGTAATTGAGATAAAAAGCAAAGGAGGAGGAAAGGAAAGCTTGGATCCTGAAAATGACATGATCTTTTAAAGCTCATTAGAGCTGATGCTCTCTGAAAGAGCCGGGATCATAGCTCACACTGCTCTGAGAATAAGTAAAAGGAAAGCCCTCTAATGCAGTTCTTTAGTACATATGCATTATAAATGCCACTAAATTTACTTACTTTTGTGGAAATGATGGCTGGGATGGATGGAGAAGGTGTATGCGGATTTGCAGTGGTATATTTTATTCTGGAAGTGCCAGTGGATGGACTTCACTAAAACATTAATGAAAGAATTTCAACATTCTCATAAGTCATACGCTATGCCGTATGGACCAGGGTAGTCTTGCACCAGCCGTTTGTTAATTCTTACTTAAAATGGAACATAAAATACACACTAGGGGCTTAGTAACTACTAGCTAGTTTGTAACTACTTTATTTGGTTGCACCATTTGTTCTTAAGAAAGAATATAGCTAGCAAGTCATATGATCTCCATAAAATAGTGCAAAGTGGAATAATTAGACATTTACCCTCAGTGATCCAATAGGCTTTAAATATGTGAGCAGAGGTTGTGATGAAATGCTGTGAATTTTATCAGTATATCCTTGAACCTTGAACTTCTTTTTCCTCACGTAAATAATGGTAAAAATAAGTTTCCATTGAAATATGATAGTACTTAAATTAATAGCTTAAATGGGTGATATAAAGCCAATATAGATCCAAAATAATACCAAACATGAAAATTTGCTGAAAATGTACTCATGATCAGGCCAACCAAGATTTAGATGAGTTTGTTGAGGAAGCATTACATGGTTTATGGATTGGTATCTGGCCAGAAGCAATGGGTTGAAGTTAAAACACCTTAATGATAGATGTTTCTCACAAACACACAGCTTTACGCTTCACAAGATGTTAATTGATGGACAGTAGTTGTGTGGATTACCTGTGTATTATTCTGATGCTTTTATCAGCTGTTTGAACTCTCATTCTGACGGCACCCATTCACTGCAGAGGATCCATTGGTGAGAAATGTGATGTAATGCTAAATTTCTCCATCTGGTCTAATGAAGAAACAAACTAATCTACATTTTAGATGGCATGAGGGTAAGTTTTCAACAAATTTTCATTTTTGGGGTGAACTATTCCTTTAATAATAACCCCCCTTGTTTAGTCCTTGTTTGCCCAATTGTGTTCACCTGATCCTGGTGTGCTGCTCCCTTTATATTGTGCTCATTTCACTCTGGCCTTTGCTGGTTCGTTTCGTGTGTGCGTTGTTCATGCTATTGTCTTTAGTCTTGTTAGAGCGTACTATTCAGTATATTGCGTCCAGTCTAGTTTTCCTCTTGTTAGTTCTAGTTTTTTGTTCCTGTGACTTTGTGCTTTTCACATGTTAACAACCACTTAAAATAAATGAAACCATAGCTAATAGGATGAAATGTGCTCCGCGGCCTTGAAGGTGTAGGTGGCCTTGCACTGTGTTTAATGCATTTTCGGCAAGGTGCTGACGCTGGCCACAGATGAATCAGCTCAATGATGAGGCGTTCTAATGACCGAACAAATTACAAGCATTTACGTCTTTTGAATTGTGTGGTTTCTGTGACCTGAGCTAAAACAGTCGGAGGGGTAGGCTTTTGTAGCCTCTGCTGGGTATGCCGTGGTGAGCGTGAACCGAGCACAAGATTATGATCATGAGAGAAATGCTTGCAACCCATTTAGAAATCGATTCTCCTCACTTAACAGAGCACAACCCTGGCATTGCGGTGCCATTAGCCCATCAACACTGGCATAATGTCATTTTGGCTCCAGAGTGATCAGTCATGACATTTATGGCTCAAATGACTGGCCTGAGTTGACTCTATACCTGATTTGCAATCATGTACATCCAAGGGGTCCAGTGTCAGTCTTCTCCAATGTTCTCTAGTGTTCTCCTGGCAAACGCTAAGTTTGTATGTGATTATTATCCTCATCAGATGCTGTGGTAGAACTAGCTGTCACAGCCGGCACCCATCCTACGGTGTCACTGCATGAAGCTTTGAAGTCTTATTTTTGAAGAGTGCAAATCTCATGGGGTCAAAACATCTGGCTGCTTCTTGCACTGCATCTGTGCAGGAGTCTTTGTACCTCAGACATTCGCAGCAAAAGCCTCAGAGGTGCCACCCATCACACTCGTGTCTCTCTGTGATCCACCCCCACAAGACATGAGCAAGAACCACAGGAAACACAAACAGAGTATTAGAGTGATTTTATCTGTTGGAACAATTCCGAGATGAAATCAAATTGCAGACTATCTAGCAAGCGCAACGGAGCCGAGCTGAGCCGCGGTATTCCGGCATGCCGTGAAATCACTAGGAGGCTGTAATCTTGTGCGTTGAGCAAAAAGGTTTCCAATCCATCAGAAAACCATACAGCTTGACTGCTTGATTGTGCACATACATTTGTAAAACTGTTTGAATTCACCACGGCACGACTTTAATGAAATATCGGAACAATTCCGAGATGAAATCAAATTGCAGACTATCTAGCAAGCGCAACGGAGCCGAGCTGAGCTTTTGTTCCTTGGATTCCATCTCACAGCCAAACACCAACTGAGATGTTTGATCAGGGAGTCTTGGCAGCATCTCAGCAAATGCCAAGATGATCCATTTAAACATGTGTGCTCTTTAAAATAATTGCCCCACATCACCCTTCCCCCAATTGTCCACACTACGCTGAGAGTTTAGCTGCCGAGTCAGAGATCCATTTACCAAGTCATCATTTCTTTTCTGCTGAAAGAGGCAGCGTGGCTGCCGGTGCCATATTAGATCAGGATCCAGGCGTACACAAGAAGCAACAGCCTTGGACATGCTGTCTAAAAGCATCTCAAACAGCTCTATATAACCCACACTGATTCAGGAAACTTCTCCCAAGACATTGTAATGTGTTCCAATCACAGAACACTCACACACTAACCCGAGGTCACCGCTTTTCTTTTCTCCCCCTGCCTGAAAAACACTCCTCTGGCCAAAAAGAGAACAACAGCACGCACAAGGCAGACAAAAGGTCTGTTCAGAAACCTAGTGTGTTGCCTCACTGTCTAAACTGTCATCACACAAATAGTGTTCCTCATTCAACTGATTTCATTAACACATGATGAAGCTATGCTAACAGAGCAGTGCTACAATGAAATAATTTATTTTTAGTTTCATTGAACTGTATTTAATCTGTAAGACTTTACAATGAGGATAAATTTGTTAACATTGGTTAAAGCATTTGGTATCATTAAGTAAAGAGGAACAATAACAGCACGTCAATCTTAATTTATACATGGGTCAAAGAGGAAACGTCACCATTTTGGTGTCCGCATCAAATTAAATTTATAAGTAATTTTGAATACATAAAAAACATGTTAAATGCAAGTAAAGTGTCTGCTTTCATATTTCAAATAACTTTTGTAAATATGGGGGAAATAATGTTCTAAACTGTAAAATTGTCATTCAGTGTAATGGTCCGGACTTTGATTTTACCATTACATCTTTAAATAAACATAAAATACCAAGCTTAAAAATATATTTGTTTTCTTGGCATTTTCAAATAAGTGTTGGCTGTTATATTGAAAGGAATATGTCTTACTGTTTAAGTATTTAAATAACCAGGGGACTTTTGTCCTGAAAATGCAATTTATCAGAGATCATTCAGTGTAACAGGAACAAGAAGCCATTCGGAAAGCATATAAAAGCATGCGGCAGTCTGTGAAATAATCAAATGGCACCCTGAAGACTGTGTGGTGCTGCAGAAAAGTCAGTTTATTGCTCTTAAATATTTGATCATTTCACCTTTTCATGGTGTGGTAACCTAAGTTACAAAAACACATGTCATTCAGTGAAATGCCAAAAAACACTTTTATTGTTAGATTTATTGAAAAATAAGTAGATGTTGTGAATAATTGTGATTAGCATTACTGGTCAAGCTCACTGTTTGAAATAGATGGCCAGTTGATTGCCTCCAATATAAGCTGAAGTAGAAGTTTCGTCATTCAGGGTAATGTTTTTGTCATTTGGTGTAATGCAAATTCTCTGTTACGCCACAGTGACATCTATTAAACTGAATGACAGTTTCACTGTATAAATAACAAATTTAGCATTTTATTTATATTACAGATAAATTGGGAATATTTAGCAATGACAAATATGTTAAACTTAGTAAATATTTATATTTTAATGCATTTTCGTATTGTTTAGTTTGTGTTATTGATTAATTTTAGATGCCCATGAACAGAAAGAGCTGCTAGGCACTGTAAAAAGCCAAAAAGCTAATAAAGTAAATGTAGACCTAGTAGCTTGGGTGGCACTCTTAAAGCCCGTTCACGCCAAGAACAATAAATATAAAGATAACTATAATGATAGAGAATAATAACTTACCAATATTTCTGAACAGAGACTCCCCCCTCACTACAGTATGTCACAAGTTCAGTAGAGGCCATTGAGAGGATTCTCCACCCAAAATACTCATCCTGATAATGTCATTTGCGGTATGTTGGCAAACAGAAGATATTCATAAATATACCTGCAAGCAGCAATGTTTGAGGCCAAACAAGTCAGAAACAAAGTGACAAGCTAAGCAAGCATGGCAGGGGAGCATCAGAACAGTAGAATAAAATGCTTATTACTTTTCAACATTTGCTTCTGCTGTCATTTACTCAGGAATATTATTTAAACAAATTTAATGATACAGACTAAAACATTGCAATTATGGGAACAATGACAATATTATTTCCCTCTTTGGCAAAACGTCATTCAGAGTAACAAACCATGGTCATTCAGCGTAACCATTATATATTTATATAAAAATGTACACAATGTACTTATTCTGACCTGTACTTATTAAAATACATAAAAGAATATGTGATCACACTAAATGTTATTATATTTGAAATGACTTTCACTTCCTTACAAAAACTTATTTGCTGACAAAAAACCTAGTGGTTTGAAGGACATTAGCAAAGTATGAAGATTTAAAAATTAAATCTGCACTGTGATCCTTAAATAAAGTTTTTTTAATTTGTCATCAAATAATTCTTGTATAAAATGTCTAACAAGAATTTTTGGTATATAAATATTGTTACACTGAATGACATTTTAGTAGGTGTCTTCTGTAAATTATGGTAATAAAAATGTATGATTGTCATTATTTTTTCATTAGAAAAACATACATTTTAACAGGATACATTCTAATGTATGAGGAAAAAACTAAATTTAAAGCTGTATTACACTTTTATTTTTTTAATGCTTGAAACCCCTTTTTCGTCTTTGACGAAATATTATCCATATTAATATGTTTTTACATTTCAAAATGCATAAATTAACATTAGCTCATGGGGGATTAATACTTTTATTCAACTAGAACATATAAAATCAAAAGTGACAGTAAAGTAAAATTGTTTTTAAACATTTAATTTCAAATAAATGTTGTTCTTTCAAACTTTCTTTTCATCTAAGAATTCTGATTAAAAACTGATTTCTACATTGATAGTAATAAGAAACGTTTTTTGAGCAGCAAAACAGCATATTAGAATGATTTCTGAAGGATCATGTGACTAAAGACTGGAGTAATGGCTGGATCACAGGACAAAAATACATATTAAAATATATGAAAACAGAAAACAGTTATTTCAAATTGTAATAATAGTTCACAAAATTACTGTTTTACTGTATTTTAGATCAAATAAATGCAGCCTTGGTAAAAACAAAAAACAAAACAAATTTGTTTTGTTGTAACAACCCCAAACTTTTAAATGGTAGTACATAAGTAAATTTATACTGACCTAGATTAATAAATGATTTTTAAAAAAAAATGTTATTATTAGTTGTTCATAATACTTAATGCATTAAATAATGTTAATAAATGGCTGGATCACAGGACAAAAATACATATTAAAATATATGAAAACAGAAAACAGTTATTTCAAATTGTAATAATAGTTCACAAAATTACTGTTTTACTGTATTTTAGATCAAATAAATGCAGCCTTGGTAAAAACAAAAAACAAAACAAAAAACACCTTCTTTCAAAAGCATTGTAACAACCCCAAACTTTTAAATGGTAGTACATAAGTAAATTTATACTGACCTAGATTAATAAATGATTAAAAAAAAAAAATGTTATTATTAGTTGTTCATAATACTTAATGCATTAAATAATGTTAATAAATGATATCTTATTGCAGAGTGTTACCATTTTATCAATACTTTTTCTGAATGAAGAGTTTGAAAAAGTTTATTGATAATCGTCCACCATCTTGGATTTGATTTGTTTTGTTGAGTTCAACACATTATAGGATGGCCTTTTCTGTAAAATATGCACATAATACACTGCCTAAGAATTTATCCAAAAGAAGGTATCTCAGATCTCAGAACAGCCTTCTTGTCAAGCGCACGCTGAACATCTCTTAAAATGCTGCTTCTGTAGGCAGCTCACTAGATTTTGTAACAGAGCAAAAAAAAGGCTGCCGTGCAAGGGTGCTTTTCATGTAGTGTGGCTTTGAAAATACTTCCTTCTCTGCAGCGGGTGCTTTGATGAGGGAGTACATTTATGTACCTTATACTTCTGTATTTCCAGCCAAATGGAGGGAAAAAAACATGTGTAAAAGTTTAATCATCTGTGCCCTAGAGCTGGAGAAAGCAGACTGCAACCGAAACACCTGCCTGCGCTAATCACCTCACCTCCTGGAAACAAGCAGAGCAACTTTGCAGGTTCATTAGTGCTATTGCTCTCTTTATAATGCATTCCGGCAACTATCTTAAACAAAGGCCTGCAGACAAATATAATCTCCTTGGGTTTGCATGACCTCACTGAGGTAAACTGGCTATCATAGAACTATAAGATGGATGCACACGTAGGCCATATGAGAGGCGATGAGATCTGCGGCTCTGTGCATACTTTCTGTGAATTTTCTTCATGGTATGGTAATTGGGTGAAGTGGACAGAAGTCCCTGTGATCATTTTACAGAAGCGATTCTTACCTACCTCTCTCTCGCTCCTGGGGGACACAGCGGGGGTTCAGGGGATGGAGAGAACAGAGAGAGAGAGGAAGGCTGGAAGAACACGAGCACTTACCGCTCTTACACACCGGGCAGCACTGGTCAGGCTCATATTCCGGATCAACACACTCAGTCTGCGGGCAAGCTGACACAGAACACAGAACCTCTCCACTGGGCTCACAACGGCACTTCTCGCATGGAGACACCTGGAAACACAGCCAGACGAGAAACAAAATCTTCTGTAGCAACATTCATCATACTATTACGATTGATATGTGGTTTAATCATCAGAGGAAGAACAAGAGCTCTGATTTGAGGTGTGCTTCTTTGTGGGAACTGATGAGTGTTCAGTTTATTTGATGAGCACGCTCGTACAATCCTGCCAGTCATAGCACTTGGAGTATATTAATAATGCTTACCTAATTCGTTCTGGCAATTCCTCTGGCATTGCTCATCTCCCTACCTTTCTTTCCATATTTATGTCCATAGGGAACTCTGAGTTGTACCTTACGCTCGAGCCCATTCATTAAGCATGCCTTCATTTATATTTGCTATTTTCCAGTGTCTTTTAAATATAGATTTTATTGTTTTACCCTGTTCTCAGACTCAGGCTTTCGATCTTAAAATATGAGAATCCGCTTTATCCAAATAAAGCGTGAAACATGAACCATTTCTATTTTTATTGTGTGTAAATAATTTAGTAACACTTTACGATAAGGTTCCATTTGTTAACATTAGGAAACAACATGTAACGTGAGCTAACAATGAAAATTACTTCTAAAGCATTATTATCTTAATGTAAATATTAATATGTATGACTACATTATTAAAATCAAAAGTTGTATCTGCTAATTTTATTTAATTGACCTGAGTTATACATGAACTAACAATGAACAGTTGTATTTTTATTATTACTATTAACAAAAGATTATAAATACTTTGACTGTGTGTATTGCTCATTGTGTTAGTTTAATGAACTGACATCAGCTAATGGGACCTTATTGTGAAGTGTTACCAATGATTTATATAAATATGAAATTTTACATACTTTATGACTGTCCCTCTGCTTTAGCATATTTTCCATTACAAACAACAAATTTGCCACTAAGAATTTACCCAGCATGTGAAGAAACAGAATTTTTTTTAACAGTTGCATTCTGTCAAAGTATGCAAACAATCTGGAAGATTTTCAGATGTCTGTATCTACGATACATAAAATGCTAGCTATGAAATTAGCCTTAGGGGAAAGAGTCTGCCATTTTATTCCATAAATGTTTAAAATGTCAATTTCCAACACCTTCATTTGCATGAATGGGTATCTCAGATGTAGTGTAAATTATGGTACAGTGAATTTTGCTGTTATTCATGTATATATACTGTTGGACATTGTTAGAAGACGAATTAAATCAAGTAGCAAGTTCAAAAAAATTTCATTTTTAAAAATCCACATCACCCAAAGTGCCCATAGTTGAAGAAACAGCCATATGCATTTTATGAACCTGAACTGAACTGTATTCATGTGTTAAATTCAGAGTCTTTCTGTCACACAGTGGATTTCTCAAGCATTCATGTGTCTCCACAGATGTCTCAGAAATCACATACTGTATATATGAACAAACGATCAGTTTTGCTCACTGCTTCTTCTCTGCTTCCAAGCATAAAATACAAAAGACTTTTCTGGCATTAGCATTTCTGTAAAAAGAACCTTCTGCACACAGTATCTCCTGAGACAATCTTCAACAAATCAAACAGAGGACAATGTGTCACCTCCAATTGAGTTGGAAAATAAAAGAAAGATTCACAGGGGGTTTCTAAAATTGAAAAGTTCAACAAAGGCGAGCACAGATTCGTTCAGCAGCTCCCCCCGAGAGGCTCGCATTGTGGGACTAAACAGATATGATACCGGGAGTCATTTCGTTCTGCCGAGGGTTTAATTGTTACCTTTGCAGTCTGCATATGCATTAGGTGTGGCTGAGCAGAACCAATAAATTCAGTGCTTGGTCATTACCAGTCTTTGTGAAAAGCGCTTATGCTGACTTCTGCATTAATAAATCTCACTGCTCGCCATAAAGCTCAGGTGTTTTGGATAAGGACTCCAAAGACACAGGAGGAGCCAATGAAAACTGAATCAAGAGCATAAGCTAGAAGCAGCTAATGGCTTTGGCTACACTGTGGGGTGAGACACGCAGTTCAAAAAGAATAATTTGTGCACCTGCTGCTAACTCTGAAACTGATGACATGCGCTTTTCACTTAAGGCGGAATTGGAGAGCATCATAATAAGGCCTTACAGGGAAAAAAGGCCTGTCGTCTTCTCTTACATAACACAGCCTAAGCAAGATAAGTCTCCATTAGTTTCGCATAATAATTGAACTCCTCACACTTTCAGAGCATAAAATGCAGGAAAAACAATATTTTATCTAGTTGCGAGCCTCCTCCCTGGGGAAAGTCTGGGGCTGAGGAAGAGTGATGGATTAAAAATGAAAAAATGTGCAATTTTAAAATCTAATTTTTGGCCTGCTGGAATCAATATATAATCAAGACATGATGTGCACACATTAGATTTCTTCAACTGGACAGAAAACTCTACTGGACCACAAAAATTCAATTCCACTCAATAATGAACAGAGATTCATATGAGTAAAGATCTAAATGCAAAGACTTCACATAATCTGCCATAAAATAGAGGTCACTCTGGCACTCCTGACACTGTTGAATACAGAAAAAAGAGAGGAATAAACCTAGTTAAAGCTGGCATATGGATAATGAAGCACTTAATGTGTTGGTCTAACCTTGAACTCCTCCAGAGATGAGTAGATCTTTTCTCGAAATTCACAGTAGTTTTTCTTCTCTTTGCACCGCGGGCAGCACTGGCTGGTGTCGACACGCAGGCAACGAGGGTGAAGTTTTGGACACTCTGGTTGGGCGCACAGAGGACCTTCATCTGTGCACAAGCATGGGCAGGTGGAGGGTCCCGGGGTGAATTTCTCACCAATGGCGAACACAAACCCTGTTTCGTCCATGCAGCCTTTACCCCTATAATCAGGGTACGCATACTCATCGATCGCATCCAGGGATATGTTGGCCTCTTCCGTTGGCGCTTCTTCGGTTTGCTTGAGCGATTCTTGCACACCCCATGCTTCAAGGGTCTTACCTTGCATTTTGGACCCTCGTCTCAAGGGACTCAAGTTGGGTCTGGTCCTGCTAGAACTGGATTTGTTCCCACCCTTGATCCCCTCCAGTTCAATATTACTTAGCTCCTCCAGACGCTGCTTTGCACCAGGGCTCAGTGCGCCCTCCTTTGCCTGGGTCAGAACGCGCTCTAAGCGCTCTTTCTCCCCACCTTTTGGCACCGACACAATGGGATTGCCCCGTGCACTCGTATACAAGAGCCAACTAACAAAGATAAGTCCTGTTGTCATGGCAGCCGAGTGAAGCATCTCGCTCCTCTCCACCAGCATAAAATGACGGGACTGCACCTGGACTCACATTACAATCCTCAAATCGCAGGTAGACTCTAGTATAGCAGAAGCATCGTCACATCTGTAAAAGAAACAAACTATAGAGTTCAGCACCATGGACAGGGGCAATGCAATGTTATGGTGCATTCATGTCCTCCTGGAAAGTTCATATTTACGAGTTGGGAAGTATGGTGTTTTCAGGTCACTTTGGTTGGATCAATATGGTGATGTACCTCTACATCACCATATTGATCCAATATGATGTGTTTTTGTATGTTATGGTTTATTTTATTTATGAAGGTGCTGCTGATTGAATTGTTATATATTCATAACTGCACAATATTGTAATATGTTTTCCAACAACAAAACACCAATTTCAACAAATTAACAGTCAATACATATGCTGTACCCATTGCATTCAACATATTTTCTCAATGACATGCCCCAAACTTCGAAATTGGGGGCTTAAAGAAACTTTTCCACTCATAATTACGATTTTGTGGTTGTGTTCATGGTCATTCAACTCATAAATATGATCTTTCTGACATGACATGAATGCATAATCAGTCAGAGAAGATGGCTACAGCAGGCAGCTATCAAACAATTGACCCAAAATCAATTCTCTTAAGGAGTGCAACACTAGAAACAGTGATCTACAACACGCCTTTCAACCCCCTTCAATGATTCTTCAGTCAAGTTAATCATGCAGGCTGTAAAACTGATTCTGTGCTTCTGTAGATTTCATGAAATTATAATATGTCAATTGTATTTAAGAGAATGATCTTGTTTTGTTTCATTTAAGGAAAGTTGAACAGAATATAAAGCCGGTTGAAATAATAGCTACTAATTTTTACTAACAACTAATGAGCATAATCATTCACTGATTGCAATAAATTGACAAAATCCAACACAATTTGAATAAGCCAATTTGCAAGCATTGCCTGTCTAAATGTTCTAAACATTTGATTTTTATTTCATGATTGTTTGTGTGGTACGTATTTATGTGATGTGGTCAACAGACAACAAAGACTTTGCTAGTCACTAGTACATTTCTCATAAATAAATGAGATCTTCAGTTATGTAATCTAAATAAATTATTCTTACAATTACAAATTGTTATTTAGTACTATTAATAAGATTGATGTTTCTTTTAATTCCAATTAACTGTATTTGTTTAACTCAATTAATTGTTTTATTTAATCCATTTGCAGAATTACTCACTTTTAAGGAGCTGATTTGATTGATACTGAATTCTAAACAGAGTTATATGTAATTTGTTGCTATAATTTTAATTAAATGTAATGTACACTGTACAGATTATCGCCTAAAATAGAAAATAATCAAAAATATATATAATTAATTAAATTATTTATTTTCTCTTTTTTTGAAGAGATATACAACTTTCCCATGCTGGAAACGTGTGAAGGCTGACTGCCTCGGGTGTAATCACACATGGCGACAGCAATCTTCCAATCGCACCTCCACGCATCAGTTTTCACGGGGGTGATGGACACGAAAGTAAATTGCTTCAAGGGAACTTGACTCACAAGCACTTCAATAGCTCCTCTATTCTCTGTCCAGCTAAGCGCAATCAATTCACTTCAATTGAATCTGTTAAACGACACGAAGAGGTTAATCGTGAAATAGATTTAAGGTGGGGGAAAAAAGGGATCAGTGGATAAAATATTTAAGCAATATCACACAAGCATGCTGTTGTGCTGAATATCAGCATAGGCACAAGGCTGCAGGTTATCACAGCTATGCTAATATCAAAGTGACAATGAAACGGAAGTAGCCACAGATCTATTCTTACGTATTGTGATGTACATCCAAGTGTAGTGGATTATCGGAAAAGAAAAAATTTAGGTTTGGGACTTGATTCTATCCACAAGTTGTTTATTGGATGTTGAAATGTGGGCATCACACTCAAAAGTGGAGGTAGATAAACGCAAGCTGCATACATAACCAGAGAGACGTCTGTCATTTCACCGGAAGATTGAGTTATTACATTCCGATTAAATGTTACAAGGTCAATTTTTTTTAAAGAAAAGGAAACATGTATGGATTAATTGTTCACAATAACAGTTATAACATGCATTTAGATAGGGTGAATTTTCATTTCATCATCTTCAACAATAACAGCCAGATTGAACCACAGAAATTAATCTCATAAAACATTGTATTTATACAATTCAGTTCTACAATTATGCACTTATACAAAGTAATTAATATCAATGAACTTTCAGGCAATAATTGGGCCGTTAGTTGGTTCGTATACATGAAGCCAAACTAGGAATGGGCATATCGATACGGAAGTATTGATATATCGATACTGATGTCAATATTGAAAAAAAATATAGATACTAAAGGGTTTTTTTCTTAAGCCAGTGATTTTTTTCATAATTTAATGCGTACAATTTGCATTGAATTGAACGAATAGCATATGTTAGTGAAAATTTGTGTAGGACAGAACTATTTTCCTGCTCATTCTGAACACAGAACTAATCAATCAAAGAGAGTGTTCGCTCACTGCTGCCACTGCATTCAAACAGGGCTGTGTTTCCCAAAAGTATCATAAGAAACCACTGATGCTTTTGTGAAACACAGTCCAGAACAATTCTTATCAGAGGACAGAAAAACATAATATGTTTGAGTTATTTCACCAAAAAAAAAAAAAAAAAATCGAAATTGAAGCCTATAGTTTGTGCAATTACATTTATTTAAATGGAACATTAGAAGTTCATATTGATCAGGTTCTATTCTGAAACTAATGTTAATATAAATCATACACTGTCAGAATAAAAAGATTGCATTTTATGGGTGAAACATGGTTTTACTATACAGTGACCTTTTGTAATACTAACTATAGTATTTGTAGATTTGGTTACCACTACAGTAAACATATTTTAACCACGTGTAAACAATTATTATCTAATAAGTTAATTAAGGCGTATTGAATGTTAAAATGCATTTCAAATCTAATGTTAAATGGGTATAATTACCTATTTTAGTCTTAATAATTAAATTTAACAATTTAATAAATTTAATAACGTAAAAGTTCATTTTAGGGGTACCGGTATAGATATCAGCCGGACTGGAACAGAAGTGGATAGTGGATCGGAGCGCTCAAAGAGTTAGGAATACTCAATCGACTCCAAATCCACTCCTGGTTTTGCATTTTCACGCTCCCTACTCACGCGCAAGAGAAACCCGTGCAGAGCGACCACGAAGCGTGAGAAAACACCGAAACCTAGACTTCGAAAAAGCCGATACTCTCTACAGGTAAAATGACACAACCACGCTTGAATTAGGACACTGCTATTTATTTATTTATTTTTAAACCCCGCTCCTCGTTCCACTTTGGCCGCCACAAATAGGCTACTGTAGTCCGAAGGCCGTGAACAAAAACAAGATGAGTAATGCAAACAGTGAAACGTCCGAGCTACCTGAACGAATTGTGGTACAATTGCAGTAGCCTACTGTTAATCAACCAACAGCTTAGCGAGGGGGGAAAAATTCTAGGAGGGAAAAGGCTGAGTGGAAACATAAGACATCAAACCAGATGTACAGTAACTCATGAAATGTGAAGTACTCAATTTTAGACGAAAATGACATTATTCATTGTTAATCTAAACTCACATTTAAGCATAAAAGCCATGCATGTAGCTCTCAACTCCAGTCCCTGTGGGCTGTGGAGCCTGTTGATGCAATGCACAGGTGCTCTTCACAGCATCATTCACATCCACTCGAAAATCACATCTTCAGCCTCACGGTTAACAACAGAAAGTGTAACATCTCAGGTGAAAAATCACTTTAATAACTGAGGCAATCACACTTGAAGCTGAGAATAAGAAAAAGAGGCGTAGATAATGATGCGACACAAAGCAGATACAAAACCCACTGTCTGCGCTGTAATAGCTAATATCCATACTATTCATATCACACACATAAGTTAATCAACGTAACGCAACCCAAAGAAAAGCGTTTACGGAAACCAAGCATAGCGTTTCTCCATATCATACTTCACTGTGCGCCCGTAAATATCAGTTCTGTTCATACTGGGCATGCTTAAGCGCATCGGTCATGCAGAACAAGTATATGGACTCTTCTTAAACGTTTAACTGTAACTTTACAATGCCATGTAGAGGCGTTAGAACAGACTAAACGTCCATACCTGCATCTATCCGTCGGTGTGGTTGATGTGTTGTGTAGATAGTTGTCACACAGTTGATATCGAGGCTCGTTCATCACTCCACATCACCTCACAACTGCACTCAGAAAATAGGAAATTTAGTTTAAATGGTGCCACTAACGAGGTCGTCAGGGCTGTTAATGTCTCCTCAGCTCTGGTCGGAGAACTGAAAGAAAGGAGTGGACTCTTCAGCACCAGTGACAAAAAAACACACATAAACCGGCAGACTTACGTCACATGGTGAGGAGTTTAATGAAAACAGCGCGTCACCTTTCCGACCACCAGGTGGCACATTCCCATACTGGACTCACAATTCGTTCATGTTGTTTTGGCAGAGCCTATCCATTCTCAGATCCGTCTTAAGATGTGCAATGAGCGTGTCTGTTTTCCAGATTGCTGTGTTGGCCTTGATCACGCGATTCTGAGGACAAAGACATTTGAGTGTGCATGGATAAAACTGATGAAAATGCACATGGGGATTGAACTTTTCCGCCACGATTTGTGTTGATTGTATTTGTTTGCTGTTGCAGTGTAATATGACTTTTTCAGTTATGAACAGTGAAATCAGGACTGTTTTATTAAGGTGATGATATTTGTTAAACCTTTATCATAACTCTACACCCCTAATCCTCATAAAAACCTGTTGGTATCAGTAGATTTAAAACTTTTTGATCTAAAGCTGCTATTCAAATTGTCAACATGGTGAGACTTCTGTTTCTGTCTAAATCTGAATATAATGACTGCAGACTAATCCATAAAAGAAAATATTTTTAGAATGATAAAGAAAATATATTATTGATATTATTGAATATATCATATATTAATGTTATTATTAATTATTTTAATTGATTACCGAAATTATTGAAATTGTTTTATTTCTGAATTCTTTTACACTACCATTCAAAAGTTTCGGGTCAGTAAGTTTTTATTTTATTTTATTCAGCAGAGATGCAATAAATTGATCAAATGCGACAGTACGGAAATTTATAATGTTACAAAAGATATTATTTAAAATAAATTGTTCCTTTTCTATTCATCAAAGGAATCCTGAAAAAATGTACAGTATCACAGTTTTCACAAAAATAATAAGCAGTACAGCTGATTTCAACACTGATAATAATAAGAAATGTTTCTTGAGCAGCAAATCAGCATATTAGAATGATTTCTGAAGGATCATGTGATACTGAAGACTGGAGTAATGATGCTGAAAATTCAGCTTTACCATCACAGGAATAAATTACATTTTAAAATATATTAAAATAAAATAAAAACTTATTTGAAACTAATATTATTTCACAAAATTTTAGTTTGAACTGTATTTTTGATCAAATAAATGCAGCCTTGGTGACTTTAAGAGAATTCTTTCAAAAACATTTCACTGACCCCAAAACTTTTGAACCGTAGTGTATCTAACTTCAGGGCGCAATGTCTTCCCCAAACTGTAGCTAAGCAAGCACACACACATGTTTATTAGTTAGAACACATTAGTTATCTAAAAGAGAACATACTAGAGTTCTGTTTTTTGGTATAACGTTAATAGTAATGGCCACAAACTAACCCTAAACCCTACAAGAAATCTTTTTACATTCTTAGGATTCTTAAAAAATATTTTTTTTTTATTTATGAATAGTTTTTTCCAAATGGGAATGTCCCCAAAAGGATGCTGTCACGTTTAACCAACTTCTGGAGACAGTTTTGTAAACACACTCACTCACACATACACACAGAACGACAGTGGTGCTTGAGGCCAGATGATTACGTCCTTTTAAAGAAATGCTCTTCATATCCAGCACAGGCCTGCATTAATATAATTGATTATTCAGGGTCTGTCGAAGCAATTTCTATCATCATCTTTCGATGGGGTGAGAGGGAAAAATCATTAATTCAGCATTAACAAAGGGGCAGGGATAGATGTCCACAACACTACATTTCACAACAGAGCACAAGCTGCTGGCACCACGACCCCCTCCGTAAAGAAGAGAGGAGGTCCCCTTCTGACACTACATTTCCATGCCCATTAACAATTGATCCAGTCCAGCCTTACTCTGAACCTGTATTTGGCATGCAGATGTGATTCAGATCCTCCAGCAGACAATTTCTCAAGGCTTGACCAAACGACTTAGTGTGAGAGTGTTTTCCTAAAAGCAGAAGTTATTTTATTAATGTTGACTGGGGCCTCTGCTCCCTGAGAACAGGACAAGGGCTCTACATGCAGTGAGTGACAGTGTGGTAATGGTTCACTCAGGCCACATGCATGATTGAGCAACCTGCAGGGAAACCTGTCTCAGCAGTATCTGTGAAAAGGTGGTTTCTAAAACAAGGGTGACGAAAAGTTCATTCCGATTTTTGCAAGACAAAGTTTATTGTCTAGAACCAACTGATGTCTCTGTGGACATTTCTGCTAAAGGGTAAAAAGTTCAGACAAACTATTAATATTCATGGAGGCCTTTCTTTCTTTCTTTCTTTCTTTCTTTCTTTCTAGGGGAGTCAGAGGACCCTAGAAAGAAGGCTGTCCTGAAACATCCATGATAAAGGTAAAGCTTATGTCATAATGCATTCATACAGGGCCGTTTCTAGGCATAGGCGAGCTAGGCGGTCTCCTAGGGCGCCACCAGCTGAAGGGGCGCCAATGAGCCAGGGATTTCGCCTAGGGTGTCAAATTGGCTAGAAAGGGCCCTGCATTCATATGTCTTAGGAAATTATTAGCGCACATGACGAGTCATGAAAAAGCATGTAGTTTTAAATGAATGTGGATGCCGAATGAATGAAAATTAGTGGCTTTGATGCACTGTTTGTTCGAGCAGTATCCACAGATCCAATGGGAATTTTATGTTCTTTGTCTGACTGAGATGAATAGCATTCAGCCTGTCACTATGTCTGTTCTCCAGTAAACCAGTGACGTACTGATGGCATTTACAAAACAGCAAACATCCATCAGAAACAAATGATGGATAAGGAGGACAAAATAAGCTCTCTATAAATAGAAAACACGTACAATGCATAAAAACGGCTTTCCCTAGTGTGCTTTCTGGTTCTTGAAGACCAGCTTACGTTAACTAAAATAACCCTGTTTTAAGCACTGCATGTATTATTGAAAGACTCAAGGCAGCAGATATGCATCTGGAGCACCATGAAAACGCTTTGCTTTTTACCTTTTAACTTCAATCACAACAGGTCAGGCACTGAAATGCAATGAAACAGTGAATGTTTAATTTCATTAAAGGTTTATAAATGCAATGCCAAGTCTGAGTATGTCAGTATCCGGACATCATCTTTGGATATAAAATTAAACTAGAAAGTCTGTGTGTACTAATAAAAAGCTGTTAAATATACATTTAATGTCAAAAGCACATTGATTTGTCGTACATTAACCGCAAAATGTGTACAGACTTTCATAAAGCAATCTAAAAACAAACACAAATACATGTCTTACATTGAATGGTTGAAACATTAAAAAAAATAAAAAATACAGTTACAGCGCATCTGTTTAATACATGGTTTTCAAGTTAGAAAACAATTTTCATCGTGTAGCCAGGATTTCTTGAGTCCATAAGAGTCCACTATGGCTTAAGGGTAATCCAATCACAGATTAATGATAAAAGCTGTAAATGTTGCACTACAGAGGCCCCAGACTTGCTATCACTGAGGACAGCCTAGGAGGAAAACACACAATCAGATACAGAAGAACAGATCAAGTTATATTTCTGATAATTAGCCCTGCTGGGCATGAGAAGCATGGGTCTGCTGTGTCACAGTTTCATAATGTCATCAGTTATCTTAGCTGAGAGAACAAAATAACATTTAACAAACACAAAGTGTTGGCTCTACTAGGGCATTTCAGGCTGGTGTCCTGGGACCCCCATAGGCTGCAAGCGAGTGCTAGTGGGCTATGGAAATTAGACAGAAATTTTTTTTTTAAACACATAAACTACTATTCAAAAGTATGAAGTTTTTTTCTTGTAACTTTTATGCTTGCCAAGTCTGCATTTGTTTGATCAAAAATACAGTATAAACTGTATTGCGAAATAGTTTTACAATAGTTTTCTATTTGAATATTTTTAAACCAATATTTTGTACTCAAGTCTTCAGTGTCTCATGATCCTACTATTATCAATGTTGAAAACAGTTGGGCTGCATAGTTTTTAATTTTTTGAATCCATGAGACATTTTTTATTTTTTAGGATTCTTTTATGAACAGAAAGTTCAAAAGAACAGTATTTATTTGAAATAAAATCTTTTTGTAACACTATAAATGTCTTTACTGTCACTTTTGATCAATTTAATGCATCATTGCTAAACAAAAGTATAAATTTTTTTCAAAAAAAACAAACAAAAAAAACTTTTACTGACCCCAAATTTTTGAATGGTAAGCACTACTAAAGTTAACATGTTAACTTAAGATGTTAAATAAATATTTTTATTTGGAAATCACTATACACATAAATTTGAAAATGTTTCTCAGGTTTATACATCTAACAGTACTAGAGTAGTTAAAAAAGATTCAGTGTGATCCTAATATAAAGTAAATATTTTCAGATATTCTTGCTGTTAACAGTGACAATATAAAAGCCAGTTATATTTAATTTTGGAAACAATATAATATCACACTTATTTTTTTTCTTTTTTACACAGTATAAATAGGTTTTAATATATGAAAATATAGAGCTGCTAAATATATTTTAGTATGAGTGTCACTCTCAAAGGGATTGTCATGTTATCCATGGCATCCATCCATTAAAAGGGCCTTAGCAGGACCCCTTATCACCGGGCCCAGTACAATTTTCCTGGTTGTCCCCAACTCTGGCGCCCTGGTACTAGGATGTGCCTTTGTGTCTCTGCAGTATTAATTAAAAATGGTATTTGCAAAAAAAAGTATGTTCTGATATAACGTTATATTATTAAAGTAGGTCAAAGTCTGAATAACAACATCAGTATGAGAGGCAGAGCATCAATCTCTTTTAAATGACTTTGTATATTGAACTGTGATACAATAACAATGATGACAGCCATTCTAATCAGCACATTAAAGATCACTCCAAGATATATATACACACACAACACTGTGAGCTGCATTGTACCAATAAATCAAGTTCTTGCTGGCTTTGGCTTTTCTTGAAAAAAAAAAAAACTGGTTCAGTGTCAGATAAATTATATGGTGTGAGATGGATATCTCAAACACTTCCGAATGAAACGCTACATAAAATGGAAGACAATATAAGGAGCGATTAATCTTGTCATGCACTCACTATTCCTTGCTTGCGAAATATTGCATAGAAACATTACAAAAATAGGGGGGGAGAAACACTTTCAATCTTCTTAATATTCATGAATGAATAATAAACAAATACAACATTACTGATGAGTTTAAAGACCGCGACCGCTCAGTATGGGGCAAACTTCTGCCGTTCTGATTTTTTGATGCTGGACGAGGTGGGGATCTTTGTGGTGTAGGGTGTGAGGCCAGCCGGGAGGCCTGCAGAGGTGGCTGTGTGCACTGCCAGCAGGGGCATGGTTTTCATGCCAAGCAGGCTGGAAACAGGCAATGCGTAGTGGGTGCTGGGGATGGACGAGGGGGAGTGGACGTTAATAGCAGAGGGGGGAGCAGCAAGGACGGCCATGGAAGAGGTGGTGGAGGTGGAGGGGGTGGACTGGGAGAAGCCCAGGCTGAGGTCGATAGGTATGATGGAAGAGGAGGACGACGCTGCCTGGATGCTCAGTTTAGCCATCTCTAAACTGCAAACAGATGCACGCAAACCAGGAGGGGCGTGAGGACAAGTGTGGGGTTAATAGAGCGGTTACAGATGCACACAAGAGGAGAGAGAGTGACATGGGAGGGGGTGAGAGAAATAGAGAAAAGAATAATCAATTTAGGGAATGTTATGTGTTACAAGAAGGAATAATAATAAGGGTTTAACATGCCTGGATGAGAATTAATAAAGGAGTGCCAAATGGGTGAGATGAAACAGACCATATGACTGCTGTCTAATTCCTACGTATTACACCATTATGTAAAACAGATTGTGGGAAAGGAATAGTTCATCCAAAAATGAAAGTTTTGTCAACATGTTTATTCGCTCTCATGACTTTCTTTTTTCTGTGTAAGAAGAAATATTTTTAGAATGTACTGGCTGCTTTTACCCAACTTGCACAATATTCCAAAATAGAAATAGATCAAATATAACTCTTAAATCAAATATGTGACCCTGGACCACAAAACCAGTCATAAGGGTCAAATTTGGTTTGATATATATTCAATCATTAATCTTATATTAATGCTTTGGTCATGTAGAACGCCAGAAATAATGTCTAACTGATGTAATGCATTGAAAGCCACTGTATTTGTTTTGGAAACTAAAATGGGAAAGAATTAAATGTAAATATGTTTTACATTTTGGTCTATTATTAACAAAGAGCTGTCATATGGCTAGAAAAGACTTTGGGGTTGCTAAGATTAAAAAAATGCTCACCACGGTTGCATTTATTTGATCACAAACAGTAAAAACAGTAATTTTGTGAAATATTATTTCAACTTAAAATGTTTTCTATTTGAATTTGTTCCTGTTATGCAAAGCTGAATTTTCAGCATCATTACTCCAGTCTTCAGTGTCACATGATCCTTCAGAAATCATTCTAATATGCTGATTTGCTACTCAAGAAACATTTCATATTATTATCAATTATGGTGCTTCTGAATGTGGTGCTTTTTGTGGAAACCCTGATTATTTTTTTCCCCCTCTGAAACAGTCTTTACTGTAACTGTAATTGGAGAATAAAAGTATTAATGTATATATATATTTATATTATATTATTATATATATATTTTTTTTTTTTTTTACTGTACAATACTGTAGTGCATATGGGCTAGTTTTATGCTGCTTTTATAATTTGTCTTTTTTTGGAGTTTGACACATATGATCACATATGAACTGTATGGAATTGTATGGAAAAGCGCTGCATGAACATTCTTCAAAAATTCTCCTTTTAATTTCCTCAGAAGAAAAACTTCATACGGGTTTGGAATAACATGAGGGTGAGTAAATGATGACAGAATTTAATTTTTGGCTGAACTATGCTTTAAAATGTGAGAGGGAAAGGTCTTACCTTGCACTGATGAGGTACTGAGCCACGCTGATGTTGGCTGGGGAGCCTGTGATGGTGACGTGGCGCACTGCCGAACCGTCTGTGGCCCCGGCAATTTTGATCTGAGCACCAGACATCTGGCGAATCTCATTGATCTTACTGCCCTGTCTGCCAATGATGCAGCCTATGAGCTGAGAGACAGACGGGTGAGGGGCAAACAACATCTGGACATTAAAAGTCTAAGGAGGCTGAGAGTGAACCTCTAGGGCATGGAAGTTGTTCTTCTCTACTGTATGGCATGCCTTGGATTTTACTAAATAGATTCTACAAATGGGAGCTGAATAACAGATTACTTTAATCCATGATCAGAGTAATAATGTGTCAGTGTAATGATAGCAAATCATAAAAACTTTAATTACTTAAGATACACCTAAAACTGTATGAATGTCATTGGAATAAATACAAAATATCAAGCTAATTGGCATGTATTTCAAAGTAAGATAAGACAAGCAAAAACATGGTTTCAAATTGAATATTCTAGTACAAAAAAATGAAAATATTGGTTTAAAAACATTGTATGAAATTGAAATAAAATGAAATTAGATAAAAATCTAAAATATTTGGAAAAACAAACTGAAATAAAAATGAACGAATACCTAATTGTTTGGTGTTGGATGGTCTTTGGAAGGATTCGCATCTCAGACCATTTTTATGTTACTATGACTACACAAGCAAGTAAACATTGTAAAATTTTTGTCTGATGCACATTTGGTTCTTTGTAAATATAACTAGTCTCAGTGCCTCAAACTAAGAGTCAGTGTGCATCTTGTTTTCTGTCGGCTATGCATGAGCAAGGATTCTTACATTCAGCAAGGATGCATTAAATTAATAAAAGTGACAGTATAGACTTATACTGTACATTGTTAAAAAAATTATATTTCAAATAAATGCAATTCTTTTGAACTTTCTATTCATCAAGGAATCCTAAAAAAATAAATAAAAAAGTTTTCCACAAAAATATTAAACATCACAACTGATTTCAACACTGATAATAATAAGAAACTAAACACTAAAGCACAAAGACACTAAAGACTGGAGTAATGATGCTGAAAATTCAGCTTCACATTACAGTAATAAATTACATTTTAAAATATATTACAAACAGTTATTTTAAATTGTAATAATATTTCACAATATTACTGTATTGTTGTACTTCTATATCAGATAAATGCAGCCTTGGTTGAACATAAGAGACTTAAAAAAATATTTTCAATACCATACTTTTGAACAATAGTGTGCATTTGAAAATATGTCTTAGAAAAGGTTATGCTAGCATAATTTGTCTTTCTAACTTATTAATAATTTTCACTTGATCTAATGTAATGACATTGTTCATACAGTTTATATGTGACTTTAATTGTCCAAATACTTTTGGGGCCAGTGTACACAGCAATAAACAGCATCTAATTTAACATGAACTGCAACAAACATTTTGCCTCAAGTTAATTGTATTATTTTATGTTAAATGTGTAGGACATATAATATAACTTACATCATTAGGTATGCTCAGCTCATGAGAAGTGGTCACAAACGAGGCCTCCAGACCTATGCAGGGAAATGGGAAGTTAAGCACAACTCAACAGCTGAAAAAAAAACTTTTTAACATTGCTACACTGCTGCTGGGACTGCTCAAATAAAATCGAAAAATATCACATTAAAATTACACAATGTATGAAAGCATTAAGGCTGCTAGAGCGGGTGAGTCATGAATGAATTCCTGTTTAATTCATGGCTGCCTGAGATTCAAAAACACCCATAAAAGCATTTCCAAATAGCACACATTATCGGAAACGTCTGTGGAGAGGCTGTCTCTCTTCAACTCCCTATTTCCATGGTAATAATTATGGGTTGGCACTTGCAATGTGTGGAATCTGTTTGTCATGATAAATGTGGGCTGCTGTGAGAGTGGGCTTCAGGTTTGCTTAGGAAAATGCTGCCGGTTTGAACAGGTTAGGGGTTTTGTGGAGGATATGAGGGGGGAAGAATGTTAAACGAATGAAAGCCTTTGTGACAACTTCACATACAAGGAGAGAAAGGGGTCACACATATGCATCACATAGGCGTCATGATGCTGTTGTTATGGTGACATGACACATTTGGAGATTTCTACGACAGCTCAAATGAGCCGTCAGCGGCTGGCATCCGAACGCAGACTATCTAGAGCTATCAGGACTGGTTAGTGGTCATATCATGGCACGGCATGTGCAGCATTATGTTGGCAGTGTTATGATATTTATTACCTTACCACAAAAATGGCTTCGCCCTCATTTTCTTCAGAGTGGAAAAGTAGAACATGCAGTGGTGAACGCATGAGACAGAGGTGGTCAGACACGGACAGATGAAAGTGTGGAGAGGGAAAGAGACAGATCGAGAGAAAGACAGGCAGAGAGACAGACAAAGGGAGAGACAGACTTCCCTGGGGAGCTCTGGGTACGTACCAGGGAAGGTGGGGTTGCTCTGCCCAAGGGAGGTAAAGGGGATATGCTGCATAGCCAACTGGTGAAGCTTGGTCAACTGCGGGGGCAGGAAGGGAGGTTAGAACTAGCCAATCAAAATGGAATTATTTCAGAGGACACTCACATCTACAGACAGAACAGCACCCATATCAAGTCTCAAAATTAGATTAGTTATCAGGTCCCCCTTTGGACTTACCATCCACTTCTCCCAAATAAGGTGATCGAAAAACTTTGCATTTCCTTAAGGGAATTTAATTGCTTGAGAGGCAGGAAAAGAATCGTGTTCAGGTTTGAGGTGTGTTTGTATGTGAAATGAAGCAGTTGTCATGACACACGTCTGGTTTTCTGCCAGCTGTCTGTGAGAATTAACAGACTATGTGACAGCGCCTTTGCAATGCAGGGAAGTGTTACATGCAAGACCAATCACAATTCAGAATGTAACAAAGAAGACCAATCACAACAGTATCGGTACAGTATGCAAATATTATGATTATACATCATCACATTTGGTTGTAATTTTAATACTGAACATCTATAATTTATATATTTTATAGCTGAATTTACTGTATATATTGCACTGACTTTAAATCACAAGTGAAACTTTATTGGTGGTTTATATCTTGCAGTAACTTTATATCTCACAACTGCAACTTTGTTTTTACATAACTACGACTTCACTGTACATTGACTTTAAATCTCGCAATTGCAACTGTTTTTCATACCTGTGACTTAACTGTATATAATTTAATAATGTATGCATTTAGCAGACGCTTTTATCCAAAGCGACTTACAGTGCATTCAGGCTATACATTTTTTACCAGTATGTGTGTTCCCTGGTAATTGAACCCACAACCTTTTGCGCTGCTAATCCAATGCTCTACCACTGAGCCACAGAAACACTATATCTATCTATGATTTTAAATCTTGCAATTGCAACTTTACTTTGTATGTCACAATGTGACTATATCTCACAATTTGGCTATATATCACAATCGTGACTTTGTTTTTCATACCTGCAGCTTATCTCACATCAACTTTAAATCTTACAACTGCAATTTTACTGTATATGTCAAATTGTGACTATATCTTGCAATGGGACTTAATATCTCACAGTTGCAACTTGTTTTTCATACCTGTTTATCTCGCATTGACTTGCAATCTCAATTTTATATATGTGTGTGTGTGTGTGTGTGTGTGTGTGTGTGTGTGTATATATATATATATATATATGGCAAATTTTATCTACTTGAACATTATCTCACAATTACTTGGATTTTTTACTCTGAGGCAGAAATTAGCTTTCACAGAATGGAGTCTGTATGGTCAATGGTTTAACATAGTTTGCCTGTATGGTGAACTGTAATTAATTTCAGAAGTTTACTACATAGGTTTAGGAGTTGAATAAACCTAACCATAATATTTAGGGTTCTGGCAATACAGTGCTGCCTTGTAACCTTTGTAATTATAGCATTCATATGTGAATGATTCATTTAACAAATATGGTTTACTTGTGTCTTAACCAGGGATATTAAATAACTAAGGACTAAGAAGTGTTAGTGATATTAGATATTAAAGAAGCGGTCATAGGCAGAGACCATATCGGGGATATCGGCACTTAAGGTGTGTGTGTGAGGAATGCAGTGGGAGAATTGTGGTTGTGTAAGTGGTGGGATGTGGCTGGGGGACTGCAGTGTGCTGTGAATGATACTGATCAGCCAGTGCGACTAACACTCACGTCTTGGGGTGGAATGGCAAACTGTCCTGGAATAGCAAATGCCTGTGGAACAGATAACACATTTAGGTTAGTACAAATAACAACTGCCTATTTGCTGCTTGGTCATTAGTCACAGTCTTAGACGATATGGCACACCCATGGACCACCCACAGTCTGTTCTATGCATATTTTATAAAAACCTAGAAAGCCTTTATGAAAATCATAAGCTCAAAGCAGATAGCTCAAATGCAATGCAATGTAACAATTGGGGTTAACAGGACTGTATCAAATAAAATAGTGTACCAGGTTGATAATATAAACACTTGTGAAGAAGAACTGGTTAATGGCTTCAAATCTTTTTGAGACACTTAGTAATATGTAGTCATCCACAAGCAAAACTATTTTGCTGTGTGAAATAATCAGTACATTTTGCTCATCAAGTTTCTGTATTTGGCAATATTTCTCTGCCATATTTTGAATTAGTTATTAGGTGACAGTCAATAGTTGTGATAATTAATTTCATATAAACTCACCCCTAAAGAACACGTAAAACAAAACAAACAGTGGTTGGCCGCTTTGTTCATGTTAAAGCTGGTGGTTCTTGGCCAGAATAAGTTGCAAAGTGGACCAGACTTTACACCACAAGTCAAAGTCTGTCTACTTGAGACTACTTTGTTATTAACATAATTAATACTGCCAGGTGGAATTATGACTGAAATATGTTAAGCTCTTCTTAATGTAACCACAAGGGGGCATCACATGAACATCCCATGCTATCATCAAACATAGCAAAAAATACAGAACTAAACTGTTTCTTAGCATTTTAATCTTCCAGAGACAAACAGAGTTGTAGCTGTCATGATTTTTCATTATATGGACAACTAGCCTTTGCATTTCTCACCTTAGTCAAACTAAATGTCACGATCAGTCAAATGAGCAACAGAAGCCCTTTGGACAACATACCAAGAGGAGAAGTCAAGAATAAAGGGTCAAAATTTAAGATTACACACCCTTATGAGTAAGTGAGTAATTCACAAGATCTGAACAATAGAATAGAATGGAATACTGACGAACGAATTGTTTAGTCCAGCTATATACAGCTGTATTTATGATTAGTTACAAGCTTTCCAATTCAAACACCTACAGATCTAAATTATTGATTCAAAGCGAGTCTGATCTGCATGTTTAAGAGCACTTGGCATGGTCCAATGGCCCCATTGGTGACTGTATTACTGATTGGATTTGGGGGTGAGATTTATTCCACCAGCTGATCTCCGTCTAATCATTAGCGTAAATATCCACACTCAGAGCGTCCCACTGGTACTGAGGGGAACTATCGTTAATGCTCATGAAGGGCTGTTTCGACTGTATGGTTTCTGCATTAAGATATAGATGGAGAACTCACCGACGCAGCATGAGGTTGCGACAACACTGTGTGGCTGCCACCCACGGTGGGTTTGGGTCGGTACGGAAAGGTGGCTCCTTTAGGTGGCGACTAAATGAGGGAGACAAGCACAGTCAGGACAAAAGCAAAGGCGTTTAGGCAGTATGGGTCTAGAACTCTGTTAAGCCTCACTGGATTTTACTGTTCAAAGCCCAAAGTTAATGCGGGCCAGGGAAAATCCTGCAAAACAAAGGCATCCAAGGTTGGATGCTGGTAACTAATGAAGCAAACAAGAACATTTAACATGTAGTCCATGCACTGAAAGTGCATACAAATGAAGTGTGAAGGAGAAAAACACCTGAAAAATACACCCCACTTGAAATAAAATTTTAAGCATAAGGGAAATCGTGCATAATCGCACCGATTTTCAAATAAAAGGCGGACGCGCTCTCACGTGCACGCTCACAAACCTCCAGCATGACGGTGCAGATGTGTTTCACACATTGTGTGATGGCATGAGGGGTGCCTGAGATGGTCACGGCTCGCTCAGTCGAGTCAGGCAGTAGATCTCCTGCCACCTGGACCTGGGCACCTGTGCTCTGACACACAGCAACACTTTTAGTCAACACATGCTGGACAGGATGATTAGAAAAGCCACAAATGGCATCATTCATATTTCTTTCAGTAGTGACATTTAAAAGGAGAAGGTCACTCCACATCCGCATTCCTGGTCACCCTGTCTGCCTGGGTTTATTTTGCAATGATGAGCGAATGACTGTTCATTATCCTGCTTATTACATACGGTAGCTACTCACCAATTAAATAAATGTGCGGACATCAAATTTAAAATTAGTTATAATTATTATATTTATAATAGTTGTATTTTATAATCTTACCTGAACTCTTAAAATTAAGGGTTTCAAAAGTTTTTTTTTTTTGCCAAAAGAACATTTCAGTGAACAGTTCTTCAAAGAACCATTTTTTCTTACCGTGAAGAATATTTTACAAATCTGAAGAACCTTTTTCATGTTTTTGATATGTATGTGAGAATTTCACATTTTGTTTGATAAACAGCATTTTAAATTACAATGTTCATATTACACATATTAACACAACTGCAATACGACCACTAATTATAAAATAATTAGATAATTGATAATTGATCAATTATAATTTTTCATAAAGTTTGAAACGTTTTCCATCTCAGCACTGAGGAGTTTGTAAGATTACAAATTCTGATTTCTTGCCAAGTGAATAGCAAAAAAGTGTGCCATACAGTCCCTTTTGGTATTACAGCTATTCTCATGTCTAGAACTGACATTGTTATCGTCTGGCCAGTTATTTAGGTCAAGCTATTTAGATACTGTATATAAATATTAGTCTATTTAGGCCTTGGTGGGTCGTCCTGTCCTAGACATTCATAGCAACTGGGAATAAAAGCAGCTAGTTCACCCCTCACAGCCCTCAGCGGCGAGGACAGCTATATTTATTCAATGTGATCCACCAGCCGAATAAAAAACAAAGCCTTCAAGCAAAAGTCACTGTCCTCATGTCAATTTCAACAGCTAAATGAAAATGAATGGTTCCACTTTTGAGATGAATTGCTTTGTTTTCCATCAACGAATTCCATGAATACATAAGTTTGAGGAAAAGTGAGCGAGTTCAAAAGTTTCGGAAATTACAGCTCAGGGTTGCAGCCGTCTCATAACATGCGGATTTAGTGGAAGCATGAATCGAGCTGCCCCCTGTGCTCAGGAATAAAAAGTTCTAACTTGATGAGGACAATCAATCATGCTGCTGTTAAGTGTTTCTGCCTGCCGCTGAGGCAACGGAAACTAATTGTTTAACGGATCATTCCATGCATCATCTGGGAGCCGCTGTGACCTGCATTACAAACCCTGCGCATCTGCCAACAATTAAACCTCTACCTAGAATATCTACCTCTCTGATCTCTTTGATCTTCGAGCCTCCTTTGCCAATGAGTGAACCGCACTGACTGGCGGGGAAGACGAGGCGCAGTGTCACAGGAGGCCTGCTTGTCACGGTGCTGTTGATCATGGATGCCAGGATATCCTGAAAGAGATGCATATGCATCAGAAAGAAGCTCAATTCAGCTTGTGTCAAGTCATTGTGTCATTTTTAAATAAAAACAAGTTTATAAGGGAGAAAAAACTATTGCAAGAACACAAGTTGACAGTTTTTTAAATGAAATAAAATACTGACTAGGTATTTAAGTCACCATTAGCATTTCCTTTGGCTGGGACCTAATTAAATTTTTATTCATTTACTGTAATTAAAAGCCAGTGCAATGGTGTTGTTTTACAGAACACAATTGGTTGCATTGTGCAACATGTAGAAAATAAAGCAAGTGACTGACTCATTACTAAAACTATACGTATCAACATTGTAAGTTATAGAAATATTACAATTGAATGAACAGTTAAGGGAGGAGGGTTTAGCAATACTATTGTGGTGAGATAAGTGGTTGTTGTCTTTTTATAAGTATTAGATTGTTTAGTATGATCTCTCTGCTTATAAAACCCATTATCGCTAACAATTAAAAGGTATAATCTTAAAAATAAACATAATTCAAATGAACAAGTAGCCAAAAAAACAAGCAGCAACAGCATAATATATCAAACAGTAAAAAAAAAAAAAAAATGCAACCACATATTTTATGGATGCAATGCAGGCATATTACTGTGGACATCACACTATTACAGTTAATGTCTAAATATACAAGATCACTGTAATGTAGACACAGATAATTGTGATTCAATAGCATTCTACTTTTATATCACTCATTTCCTGCTCCTGTTCAATGTGAATTCACTGTATTCAGTAATAATGTAACTGTAAAATATTGTACAGCTACTACTGTAAAATTAATGTGAAAGTATGGGAAATAGTTGCCATGTAAATCCACATTAATATTTTTACAGTGTACTAAAATGCATCAATTCACCCATAACATTAATCGCTTATTACTGGGAAAATCCCACCCACCTCCTCAAATTTCTCTGCGATCATGGCGAAGGCTTTGAAGATGACCTCAGACAATCCGGTAATGGTGACAATGCGCTCTGGACTGGAACCGTCAGATATATTAATGCGGGCTCCACTCTAAATCCACAGAAAAAAGCAGAGTTTTTGTGCTGCATTACGTTTAATTGATCAGTCTCTCCTCTAGGCTGACATTTGCACCCTCTGCCAGTTAAATACCGTTGAACTGATCATGCAGATAATAAGATGATTTTGCTCAAACTGAAAATGATTCCAGGCTGTTTTCTGCTGTCTAATTTTTGATATACGTGTGGCCACCCAAATGAGTTACTTTTAATCTTTACACAGCTTGTCAGAATTAATAATATGCACTGCATATAATATCAAGGCAACAGTCCATAGTTAATAAAAAAAGTTAAAAACCTTACTATGTGAAATATAAAATAAGCTTTTGATATTCATAAAGAAATTAAAAATGATTAGTCCTATTTGATCATGAAGATCAATGTTGCACTTACTTCCTCTCTCATTTTTTTGACAGTCTCTCCTTTCTAAAACAAAACAAGAGGAAAATGATTATTATATCAGAATGTGTATCATAATTAGATTGTAAGTCATTTTTAAACACAGAAGTGCTTGGAAACACCACAGAATAAAGACTCGATGTTATGCTTAATTCAATAATGCAAATATCAGGATAATACTGAATTGTTTACCTTCCCAATGATACTTCCAACTTCCTAGGAACACATAAATCAAACAAAATCTTGGTTAATCTAAATGATTGCATAGTAAACTGGAGATGATCAGTGTTTTCTTTTAGATGACAAAATTAGACATAAATGTGTCCTTCCTGAATAATATCTATTTGTTTACTTTACTTCACTTTATTTTATAGTCCTGTTCCGCATGTACATGCTATGTACTTGTTATAGTAATTACAATAACTGGGTAATAATTAGGTACTAACCCTGAGCCTACTCCTAAACCTAACCCTAACCCATGTAATTATTTTCCAGTACTTTCTTATGTATGTACACTGTAAGTACAGGTAAGTGCACGTATGTGCAACCCTTTTTTTTTACCCCCAAATATTGAATGGTATTTTGTCATGGTTTGCACAAAAATATTAAGCAGCACAACTGTTTTCAACATTGATAATCAGAAATGTTTCTTGAGCAGCAAATGATATTAGAATGATTTCTGAAGGATCATGTGACACTGAAGACTGGAGTAATGATGCTGAAAATTCAGCTTTGCATCACAGAAAAAAATTATATTTTAAAATATAAAACAGTTCTTTTAAATGCTAATAATATTTCACAATATCACTGTTTTTACTGTATTTTTGATCACATACAGTAAATGCAGCCACGGTGAGTACTTCTTTCAAAAACATAAAAAAAACGTAATCATTCCAAACGTTTGTGTAGTGTAGATATAAGTATAGATACCATAACCAGAAATATTGTGACATTATTTCAGACCCAGACAACAACAGGTTCCTTTTCATAAGAAACGATGATCACGTAAATGCCACTGTATGTTGTCAATACTATTTCTGGTGATGTTATCTAAAAGACAACATTTTATAATCAATTATATTGACGATCTATAATCTAAAATGATAACCTATACACTCATAAATCGTTCTCAAGTACTGGTTTCATTGCTTGACTGGATGCACTTGCCAAACAAGGCTGAGAACAAAACAAGCACAGCTCTGTGAGGATCCGAGATGTGTCTTACCTTGCCATGCATTAGTAGGCGGATGGTGAGGGTGACATTTAGCCCTCCCTCCTTCTCATTCATATTCATTCTTCTCTTGGGTCTAGATGCTTCAAACAGACTGTCTCTGTGCACACAAACAGACAAATTTACCAGTTCAGTCAGAAGAGATATGAGATGAATTTCAGTGAGCAAACTAATTCCTTGCTCTTACCTTTTTTAGCCATAAATGTCTATTCGGTCATGCATTCATTTTGTTTAGCTGCAGGTACCTGTTGCTGTGCTCTGACATTAAGTTGGGTGTTATTTCCCTCCAGGCGGGTGAGCGGGGCCCTGCCTCTAACCTCTCTAATGGCTCTGCTTTAATAGAAATGGTGTGACTGTGTTTGATAAGACTCAAAAAGAGCCACTTGTGTCTTTCTAGGCCTTTGGATCAAGTGACGTTTGTGTGACCATGTCTAACAAGGCCCATTAATTTATCAGAGAGTCGTCTGTTCCCACATTCCTCACTTTAAAACCGAGCTTATCGCCATCTAAATCGATTCTAAGCCAGATGAGATCACAGAGCACATTCATGAGCGAAACTAAAAAATGAGGCAGTGCTGGATCAGAGGAAGTGTTAGGAGATTGTCTTAAATTTCCCTTTAATAATGCCTTATCCATTCCTCATATTCCTCTAATGAGGCCCTGCAACTACGAGCAATAAATGAATGCATTTTCTTTATTTAAGTGAGAACAGGAAGACATCTATTCTAATTGAGTCCCAATGCTTTCATTTGTTAGGTCTCTTTGAAAACTACTGCTTTTGAAATGTGTTCAGACTTACATAAGCTGTTAAATGAAACGTGGTCCCTCTTTCCATGACACTCCAGCAGCAGAGGAACTTGCTAAAGAGATGTGAACCGCTGAATAGGCTAGAAGAGAAACAAATGTTTTTTATATATATATACTGTATATAAAATTAGTTTTTTTGCTTCTGTTTAATATCGAAGCCAGTAAAAGGGTTATTTGTTAAAGCATTCTCAAAGACAGAGAATTCAATTTTAATCATGAACAAGACTCCTAATGTGGAAGTTACACAATGAGTTATAGATTCAACATTCTTAATATGAAATAATAACAAACAGTGTAAAAAGCCTGTTCTTTTGTGTGGCTATTAGTTCAGTGCTGTTTCATCAGGTAAATGCATCAAACACACTGCTACCATCCTGTCTAATCCTATAGGCCCGGATTTGTTTGGATCATGCTAAAACCCATTTGACCCATTTCTGTCCTTCTAAAGCTTGTCAACAGGCATCTGAAAACATTCTGCCATCATATAGCATAGCACTAATAAGCCCGAATATAGATATCACACATGCTGTTTTTCAAATGTGTTTATGAATCAGGAATTTAAATAATTTATGCAACTGCCGTTGAAATGTTGATGCGCAATGTAAATGTGGGTCAGATTAGTGTTCAGAAAAGATCAGTCTGTTTTAAATACGTAATCCTAATGGCCAAGCTTTTGTCGTTGTTTTTGTTTACATCGTACACTATTGTGAATTCAATACACTGCAATTAACTATTCAAACTAAATTTAATAAAAATAAAAATAAACACTTATCTTGATATATTACCGAAAGTCTATCATTAAATAGGTCCATTCAATTATGTAATATTACTGCCCAAAACCTAGAGCATTATTTTTGAAACATGACATTTATATGTATTAACCTCAATGTAATTTATATTTATTTTATTTATTTATAGATAGATAGATATGTGTATATACATGTGTATACATATATACCTTTATAAATTATATTTGTTTAGATATAGTGTTATACTGCATTATTATATGTAAATGTATGAACAAGGATATATAGTGTCAAATAGTGTATATACAGTCACATAATATGCATAATGTACTGTATATGAAAGATATAACAGTTTTCCTTTTGTCAAAGATGAAACAAGAGCACTGTTGCTGCCAGAAAAGCATTAATACGTCTATTTGTTCCTGTCCTTTGGAAGTCCCTGAGCGTGACAAGCAGCTTTGGGTTGAAGTTAGCAAACTGACCTGAGAAGTGATGGAGGTTGAGACAGCGCGAAGATGCCACTTATTTCTTCACCAACTCTTCTTGCCTTGTCTATCCAGGATGAGTTAACGTTTGAGGCTTCAGAGTGTGTATGATTCCCTGAGTGCGGAGTTGCCCTCCTTTGTTGTCAGCTGTATTCAGAGAATGGACAGATGGCCTTGTGCCTGTACCTCGGGTCGTCTGAGACTAGCTTTACTGTTTTTTCCCCCCTCTGGCTTAGCCTCTGATAAGCCTTTTGCCCAGGCTACGAGAGCCCGGAGGCTCTCTCAGTTCTTAATACTCACGTACTCGGTGCCTCATTCTGGGAACGGATGAATTAGGGAATCCCGAGTAGAACAGAAGGCAACAGGTTTTCCATACTTTGGTGAAACTGCAAGATGGACAGCTGACATAGTCTGGCAAAATATTCACAAAAAAGTAAGACAGAATTGTCTAACTGTGAGACTCATCTTGAAATACATGGTCCATTTTGGCAGGGAAGACCTAGGTAAGACACATGCATCCATGGATAATGACATTTTGAAGGACACATAAGAAGAAGAAAATGCCACATGTTTTGCTGGCACCCCCAATCAACATAAGCAGCTCCAAATTGACTGTGTCACATCATTATGGACAGAAAGACACAATGTCTCTGTGGCCGGTTTCCCCTCCCCCACACTGAGCATCTACTCCTGCTAATGAGGCCAAAGTCCTGTGAAAACAATGTGGCCCTTTAACAGAAAAAGATGCACTCTGCTCGGCAGCAAAATTTCAAAGTGAATGAATTAGTGGAGCAGAAGTGGCATATTAAATCACTGCCTGCTGTCTGGGATGGAAATGAACAATGTCTCTGTGTATCTCCCTTCCCTCCCTGCATATGTGTTAAAGGGGTCATATGATGCGATTTCAATTTTTCCTTTCTCTTTGGAGTGTTACAATCTCTTGGTGCATAAAGAAGATCTGTAAAGTTGCAAAGACTAAAGCCGTGTAAAATCAAGTTCTAAGAGCCTGTTACATGACAAACATGTTGGTATAAACTAAAACCAAAACTATCACAAAGTTAAAATTAAAATATAAATACAAGATGAAAAACTAAACAAAAATGTGAAATGTTGCCCTAAACTTAAAAAAAAAAAAGTTGAAGTACTGAAATACAAAAATGAGTACTACTAAACTAAAAATAAATTACAATTATTTAAAACTTAAAATAAAAATGACAAAAGCACACAAATTAAAAAAAGCAAAAATTAAAAAAAAAAAAAAAAAAACTAAAATATACAAATAAGCTACTTCAAAATATTAATAAAACTACATAAAAATACATAAATAGGACTAAAATTCTAAAACAGTCACAGTGATTATTACTGTTTCCACAATGGTTATGCACTCTATCTATCCATATTTATAAATCCCAAAATTGCTAATAGAACTGCTGTTATAATGCAACATAAAGTGATTTGAATGTGACTGTTTATCTATTTTCATACTATAAAACTCCCATGTGACATGCCTTTATGTCTCACTAATATATTTTTATATTATAATATATCTGTTCTTAGTTGCCAACACTCACAGATATAACATCCCAAATTCTGTAGAGGAACTGTAGGAAAAATATTTTATGATAATAGCTTTGAAAATGCAATACAAATTAAAAGTCATATGTAGTACTACTGTTCAACAGTTTGGGGTCAGTATGATTTAAAAAACAAAAAAAAGAAGAAGAAGTCTCTTTATGTTCACCAAGGTTTCATTTGATCAAAAATACAGTAAAACTGTAATATTGTGAAATATCATTACAATTTAAAATAACTTGTCTATTTTAATATATTTCAGAATGTAATTTATACTTTTTTATGTAGTTTTTTTTTATTTATACTTTTATATTTTATAAAAAGGGTAACTTCCCTCTGTATGTGAGTCCACCAGACATGGGGTTTTTAATGAAACCACTATTTTTGTCCTGCAGAAAGATCAACAGTCACACTGCTGTTAGACTTTGGTCTCGGTTCCATGTATTATCGTTTAAATGTAATGTATTATTAGATATAATAATGCATATACAGTATAAGTAGATACAAGAGCAATATCATACAAATAGGAAACGAACTTGGGAATCAAAGATAGTGTTTTAGAAATATTTTATTTATTACACACACTATTTATATATATATATATATATATATATATATATA
>NW_015647035.1:1154106-1168248 GCF_001515625.1 Sinocyclocheilus rhinocerous
ACTAAAACTAAAATTAATAAAGCTAAATAGAAATATTAAATTAATGAATAATATGAATTTATAAAATATAAAAATAAAATATATAAAAAACTAAAGATGACAAGCAAAACTGCTAAAAACTGAAACTATCATTGAAATGAAACTAAAAATATAAAAATAAAAGCTTATTCAAAATATGAATAAATGCTGTAATAGTACATAAATAACACTGCAAGAAGAAAGCAAAACATAAACGGGGGAAGGAACAAAAAGATTTGAAACATACAAGAAAACTAGCCTGAATTGAGGCTTTAGCTTTAGTAATATTTTAAGTAGTATTATAAGTAGTTTAATAATGTTTTGTTCAAGATCTGATATGATAAGATTTGTTATGATATATAGATGAAGAGCCAAGATTAGATAAGTTAAGATAAGGTAGCTCTTTGTTTTGAACCCCTGCAGGATACTGGAACATTTCAATACATGTCCTGAAGAGTACTCAGTGATTTTCACATCAGGATGTACCGCAGCACTGAAATTAGTGGCTGACACTTTCCCCTGGAAGGCCGTGTCAAATGAGGGGCCAGGAAGTCAGTTCTGCTACCTCACTGACAACCACACCTCTGTGGTGGGCATTCGCGGTGTGACCGCACTCCAGGGAGTTGGCACAGTTTCTGTTCTGCCTCACGAAGTGGAAACGAGAGCGAGAAAACCCCAGACACAGACAAATGGAGAGGAGGAGTGCTCTGTACCTCATCTTTTCTGTTATCCTGCCCAGAGTAACTTCTCAGGCAGAAAGTATCCTCTGAGCTATGTGAAGGGAATTCAGTCTCAGCAGCTCTATCCAGCATGTGAGCACCGCGGTCGATGGTTTGTTCTCCTCGACGCTGCCTGTTTTGTAAGCTGCTCACCTCTGGATCTAAGCCAATATCCCGCGCTGAGGAGACGTTCACAGGTTCCTCGTTCTCTTTTTAAGGTGTTACATACCTTGATCATGCAGGGACAACGCTATTTCCTGAATCTCAGATTAAAGGATTTTATGATGATATATCTAGGAATGTTTATGGTGAGTTCCTTCATATGCATTGTTTTTATGCACAACTTAATAATATCAAAATCGTAATTTGCTCTAAATCGTAACATACTTTTCTTTGTCAGGCAATCCTCACAGTCATAATCCCAGCAGTAGACTGACACATGACACTGTGGAAAGTGTCAGATACAGGTAAGGACTTTAGCACCATCTGGCCTGTCAGTGAGTCATAGCATAGAAACATGTATTATCGTTTAAATGTAATGTATGAGCACCGCGGTCGATGGTTTGTTCTCCTCGACGCTGCCTGTTTTGTAAGCTGCTCACCTCTGGATCTAAGCCAATATCCCGCTGATTTTGTGCCGATATCTTTCTACAAAATGTTCGGCTTCCCGACTGGACTCGGAGCCTTGCTGGTGAGGAATGAGGCTGCTGAGGTCTTGAGAAAAACCTACTTTGGAGGAGGGACAGCAGCGGCTTATCTTGTGGCAGAGAACTATTTTGTACCAAAGCCAAATGTAGTCAGCAGGTATGACATTACAGGAAGAATTTGACCTTTAATTGTTGGCAAGCAGGCTACCTGTCATAATTTGTTTAACGTGTAATTACTTTATCAGGTTTGAGGATGGCACAATCTCCTTCCTTGACATCATTTCTCTCCATCATGGTTTTGAAACACTTCAGAAACTTACAGGTTCAGAAGTGTTTGGTTTACGTCTTGAACATGATTATGATTCACATTGTTATGACTTGCATTAAAAGTGGATGATTTTGATTTTCAGGCGGTATGCTGAACATTCAGCTTCACACATTTGGTCTAGCTCGCTACACCTACATTGTCCTCTCGTGCCTGCGTCATAGCAATGGAAAACCTGTGGCTCAGATCCACTATGATAATGACTTTCAGAATATTGCTGAACAGGGTGCAATCCTCAACTTCAGCCTACTGGACTGTCATGGACGAACAGTAGGATATTCTCAGGTCAGTCAGGAACTGCCATGTTACATTTACATTTACATTTAGACATTTAGCAGACGCTTTTATCCAAAGCGACTTACAATTGGGGGATACATAAAGCGATTCTTCTTAAAAGAGGCAAACAGATACAGGAAGTGCTTGTAATACCAAGTTTTTAGACATTGTTCAAATAAGTACACGCTAGAAAGAGAAGGAATAGATAAAGAGAGAATTTTTTTTTTTTTTACGATGATGAAGTCAAGTAGCTTCGAAAGAGATGAGTTTTCAGCTGTCGCTTGAAAATGGTCAGGGATTCAGCATTCCGGATAGGGGTGGGAAGATCATTCCACCAGCCAGGAACGGTGAACGAGAATGTTCTGGAAAGTGATTTTGAACCTCTCTGTGATGGTACCACTAGACGTCGCTCACTAGCGGATCTCAGACTTCTGGAGGGGATGTAGATTCGTAGTAGGGAGTGGAAGTAGGCGGGTGCTGAGCCTGTGGCTGTTCTATATGCAAGCATCAATGTCTTGAACTTGATTCGAGCCGCAACCGGTAGCCAATTTTGAATGAATTGTCCTCAAATTCATTTTAACAACCTGTAAAAATAAGTATATTTATAAACAAAAATTACAAATGTGAAATATGTTCAAATAATAAAGGAAATGTAAGAATTAGAACATGTTTATTACTGAATGTCTTTGCTTATTGTTGTTTGTTTGTTTGTTTTTGACAGGTGGACAAAATGGCCAGTCTCTTCAACATTCATATCCGCACAGGCTGTTTCTGCAACACGGGAGCCTGCCAACATTATCTGGTTATCAGCAACCAAAATGTGAGGAGTAATTTGCATGTAAGTGAATTTTCGCCAGTACAAACTTTGATGTTTGCTAGAAAGACAGTTGGACAAATGGACAAGTGGACGGACAGAAAGATTGACAGGCAGATGGACAGACGGATGGATGGATGGATGGATGGATAGATAGATAGATAGTTGTACCGATACACAGATGGATGGATGGATGGACAGACGGACGGACGGACGGACGGATAGATAGATAGATAGATAGATAGATATCTGACTGACAGAAATTGAAAGAAAGAAATAAAAGGATTTTGAAATAATTGTTAATAAACGGTTCCTTTCAAGGCCGGTCACATCTGTGGAGACAACATTGATCTGATTGAGGGACGTCCCACAGGATCCATTCGTGTGTCTTTTGGATATATGTCTAGTTTTGAGGACTGTCGGAACTTTCTTCGGTTTGTTGTGAACTGTTTTGTGGACAAACCACTAATCCTGGACCAAAAGAGACTAATCAAGCTAAAGTCAGCTGAACCGATGGAGTCTGCAGCATCTTATGACCTACCATCAAAACCAAATGGCCAACTAGGGCATGAGAATGGACAAGTTATCACTCCTTCACCTGAGAGAATAACACCATCTGGAGACACTGTGTCAAAAGAAGGAAAGAAGAACAATGGCAGTAGCCATACATTAACAAATCTCTTCATCTATCCTGTCAAATCATGCGCATCATTTGAGGTACAGAAAGCTGTTTTGTAATCCTTCTGTGTTGACAATGAAAAGCAGGTTGATGTTATGATACCAGTTTTCATGGCAAGTACTCTGTTGTTGTGATTGACCTAACAGGTGACAGAGTGGCCACTGGGACCACAGGGTTTGTTGTATGACCGTTTGTGGATGGTTGTGAATGAGAATGGAGTTTGTTTGAGCCAAAAAAGGGAGCCAAAGCTGTGTCTCATCCGTCCTGTCATCTGTCTGGCCTCTAACACACTGCAGCTGCAGGTCTCAGGTCAGAGCGCTTCAAAGCACATCACAACTGCAGACATCTCATGAGATTTATGTAAATAAAATACACCTTTTAAGAGCCTAAATATTTAGTAGAAAGGGCCTTTTCAAGTATTGTTGAAGTGCCATAGTGCATTGATAAAATCAGACGATACCATGGCACCTTTTTGGATGTGGAAAAAGATACTATAAAACAAACCACATTTTTATTTTACAAGAGTAGTGCTCAAAAAAACTGAGCTTTGTTTTTTGTTTTTGTTCATGTCTGTCATTATGTGGTCAAAGTTCAGATTATTAATGATATTTATTCTTTAGTAATGTATTCTAATGTATTCGATGCTAAGCTAAAATAATGTATTCTCTCCAATAATATGCTCAAGTAATGTATTCTCTCCTGTCTCAGGCATGGAGGCAGTCACTGTTCCCTTGGAGACCAGTCTAACGAATTCAGATCTAAGAACATCCCAAAGCAAAGTTTGTGGTGACAGGTATGAAGATAAAACACAAGCCCACCAAAAAAAAAAAAAGTTATTTTATATCATTGCATTGGGCAGACATTTGTTGAGCTTAAAATTTATAAACAGTTTCATGTGTTTGAACCTCATCTACAATGGTTTTGTGGCTTAATACTGAAGCTTAATATGAATATTGCTGTAGCTTCAAATGAATCTGTCTTTGGTGTAGGGTACAGACAGTGGATTGTGGAGAGGAAGTTTCAGCCTGGCTTTCTGAGTTTCTGGGGAAAACTTGTCATCTTATAAGGCAAAGGCCTGAATTCCTGCGTGATATGAAATTTGGGCGAGCAAAAGGTAAAATACAGCATTTGTATTTGGATTGATTGTTTATGTTAAATAAACATTTTTCCTCATGCTAGAAATGTCTGAGACGTCAGAGCTGATAGCCTCGTGACATATAGCAGAGTTCGAGTCTCAGCTCGCGGACCTTTCCCGATTCCCTCCCCCCCTCTCTCTCCCACTTCACTTCCTGTTAACATACTGTCCTATAAAAATAAAGGCAAAAACGCCAAAAATAAACCTTAATAAATCAATATTTAAGATATAAATAGTAATAAAGACATTTAATAATATTCTTTTGAGACCAAATGATCAGGGGTGCATTTCCCGAAACCTTCATAATGATATGTCGTTCTTAAGTTATACCTTAAGCTGAACCTTAACGTTAACCCGTGTTTCCCGAAACTTTTTTAGTTAAAGGGGTCATATGATGCTTTTTTAAAGATCATTATTTTGTGTATTTGGTGTAACAGAATATGTTGACATGCTTTAATGTTCAAAAAACACATTATTTTTCAAATACTGTACATTATTGTAGGTCCTCTATGCCCCGCCTCTCTCAAACGCTTTGTTTTCTACAAAGTCCCTCCTTCTGACAAGCGCAGTCTGCTCTGATTGGCCAGCTGACCCAGTGCATTGTGATTGGCCGAACACCCGCAAGCACTCGTTGGAAATGTAACGCCCCTTACCATAATCGCGAGCTTCATCTTTCAAAATAAATGTAAAGACAGTAAATAATGTCGTTAGTTTTACCATCAGTTGAAGCCCGAAAGGGGAACAGAGTCGCTTGACAGACACAGTGATGAAGCTGGTATGTGTTTGCAGTACACAAGCCACGGTTAAGACAGCTGACTCGCTCTCTCTCTCTCGGTCTCTCTCTCTCTCTCTCACACACACGCATGCGCGCGTGCACACACACACGATGCGCAAAACTCCGCATTTGAACAGTCAATAGCAAATACTTAAACTAATAACAAAACATACTTACAGTAGCTGATTCAGAAGTGCCAGATTGTCATAGCAAAGTCAGAATTACCTCCTCTCCTAGGTTCACGAAACGGTCGTCCATAAAATGCATTGCTGTTCTGTTGTAAGTGATCTTAATGATTCCTAAATGCATCTACTTTCGGAAGGCCAAGTAAAGTGCTTTTGCTTTCGCCTAGAAACACACAGCGTCTCCCTGACATGGCTGCTTCAACACTAACTGCGGTTACTGAAACCACGCCTTCTTTCTTTGCGTGCACATTTGAGCGGCATTACGCAGATATTTTCACATAGTGAGGTAGATATGTGGGGGCGTGTTAGAACGAGCCGTTTTAGGGGGGCGTGGCAGAGTCTTAACTTTGATAAGTAATATCTCTTTGGTTTTGAGACTTTAGTCTTTGCAACTTCAGGGATCTTATCTATGCACAATCAGCTTGTAACACTCCAAAGAGAAAGGAAAACTTGAAATCGCATCATATGACCCCTTTAAGTCTGGACCACTCTTAGCTATACATTATCACTGTTGACACTTCACTCCACTAGTGGCCACCACGTTGCAAAAGTGGTGTTTGGTCAAACTATGGCAGTGATACAGCGAATAGTTGTGCTAAATCAAAGACGCCGCTGTCCCCGGAGTCATTTAGTGTGTGTGCACTATGTCATCCGTGAAAACTTTAGTCCCCTGGCTACCATGTCTGAAGCTGCAATTCTAAGATGCGGATGGATATGGTCTGTGGATGGATATGGGCTGAGTAAGACATCTATGTGGTGGTGCATTCACTCAGTCACGAACATCCTGCTCCGTCATGCCACAGATTATATCCATATGCCTTCCTCCAGGCACAAGGTGATGGAGGCGCATCAAGGCTTCCATGTCATTGCTGGTACCCTGCGAGTAATAGGCCTTGTTTCGCGTCTTGCGCTTTTATTGAGTAGATCATCCGATGATGGAAATTAGTGATTTACACCAATAATGTGATGTGGCTGCTGGGCAATCAACCCTGGTTGTGGAGTGAATGAAGACACTATGGCAAATATATTATGATAATATAAATGACCCTTTCAAATGCCAGTGAACTGAAGGCATACTGCCAGTTAGTGTAGCGGGTTGAGGCATGATACGTTTGGGCATTGAAGTTGAAGGTCCACGCACTCATTTTGAAATTATATAAAATATCTAAGGTTGGATTTAGTTTGCAATTTGGATTATATTTATAAGATCCCATGAGCCCTGAAAAATGCAATTTCAACTATTTCTGAAGTGCTTCTTTTATAAAGAACGCCACTTCCTTACTTTCTCCCCTGCATAGAGTGAATAATCGATTCTCGAGCTATCGATATCAACCAATTCAGCACCAGAGCCATGGACAGTTTAGTTAAGGTATACCTTTAGAGTCTTCGTAGCATGCTGAGACAACATTATCGGGAAACGCACACCAGAGGTGTGCTGTGCACATTATATACTGTAGCTCTGCATTTGTACTGTATGTCAATTATTTCATTTGTTTGTGTACGTCCCTATAATGGCAAGCAATTTACCTTAATGATGTCTTCATGTCCAGCGGGGGACTGTGGTGCCACTGCTCTCTCTCTAGTGAACGAGGCACAGTTTCTGCTTATTAACAGAGCCAGTGTGTCTTTTCTGCAAGAACACATTGCCAACAGGTATAGTAATGCCAGCAGCAACTGACCAATACAGTACCTTCTTCTTCAAGAAAGTGCTGTTTAGTCTGTCTTTTTAAAATTCTGTCAACCAGTACTCTACGAATATATAGTATATGTCTTCATTATTTTGGGATGTTTTTGTTATATTTGGTATGTTAAAGATATGATAGTGTGAATGAAGGAACATGGCACGACATGGAGCAGCTCATTCAGCGTTTTAGGGCAAATCTGGTCATCTCAGGACAGGAGGCATTTTCAGAGGACGGCTGGTCTCACTTGACAATAGGAGACACACAGTTTCAGGTTAGTGGAAACAGCTGATGTAATAGACACAGTCATAATCAGCCAGAATTTAAACAGATGCACGGGTCTTTTCTTGATGTTTTGTTTAAGGTGATTGGGAGATGTGGCCGCTGTCAGATGATTGGAGTTGATCAGAAATCAGCCACTAGGACCCAGGAACCCCTTCGGTCTCTTTCTGAATGCAGAAGTGGACAGGTCTGTAAAAACAAAACTCCTTATTCTTGTTTTCTTCCTTTGATTGCTTTTACAAGAAGGCAGAAATGATATTTCCAGAATATGAAAATTACATTACTTCTCTTTTCTCCTCTGCTCTTGTTCTTAGGTGACTTTTGGTGTTTACTTGGCTCACCAGACAGCAAGGAACACCACTGCTGTCCTCATCTTATCCGTAGGCGCCTGTGTTATTCCACGAATATCAGAATCTACTGAGAAACCTTAGAATTATTTTGTCATTTTTGTTTGATTTTTAAATGAACAAATGAATGTAAATGTATTGTAAATATTTCATACACTTTGAACAGACTTTATGCATTTTTCTAATTCAATATGAAATATATTACATTTTTGTGTCTTGTAAACATGCTATTTAGCCATAGGAGCTAAAAAAATCCACCATTTCCACAGTTTAAAAAATACAGCCTTTTCTTAGATATCAGATTATGTTAGACTTGCATCACTGCTGTGATTACTTGAGGAAGTACACGCTTTCTTCTACAGAACATTTCCTCAATATAATTATCATGCAGTCTCCTTGCAGAGGATGTAGCAATGATTGCATATTTAGAAGAGGCCTGAAATGGATGTGGTCTGTCAAAATTGTAGTAATTATTTTAACTAATTAATCAACGCCATAGGGTACATGTAGGAAGTATAAAGTTGTGAAAGTATTTTTAATCTGAGTTAAACCATGAGAGTGAAATAAATCTTACATCACAGGCTCTAAAAGTGAATTGATGTGCTATTTTGAGGAAATAACAATGGCACATAGTCAAAATACTGAACTCATATTGAGGAAAAAGTTCTCAGCCTTTAATAACTGGGCTTATTTACTTCATTATGTTGGTAAATGATGATCAGTTTAGGTTAGGCTCCTTGTATATATACACCTTGTATATATATATACACACACACACACACACACACAATAATCAAAAATTTCCCGACAGGCTAAAATCACAAAAACAGCCTTATCAAACAGGAGTACAAAATATTATAATAAATTATATTTATCTACTAAATCCAACAAAATTCCTTATTTTTTTATTCTTATTATTTGACAGCTTTTTAGATATTGTACCAAAGAATTCTTAAAGACTACAAACGAGGGAGACTTAAAAATCTATATTTGTGTAAATATTTAACTAGTAAACAACAACAACAAATACCATTAATCAAGTACTATTAATCAAACCTATATTCTTCTTCATCGTTCCCATATTTAATACTGTATCTACAAAGGACAAGTTCAGAACAGCTATCTTTTTCTCAGATAACCAGCTCTGCACTCTATACGAAAAGCCACGAGAGAACCCTCAAGCAAAAATGTGCCATGTATTCTCAGTAGTAGAGTTTAAAAAAAATCACACTTTCAACATTAAATCGAACACTTATGAACTCGCGTTTTCCTAAATACTGTAAACACACGCGTACACGGACGTCATACGCACGCACAGATGGGCGTGACTGACTTTAGGGCGTGTTCTGCTTGGGCAAACTTCCATATTTAGATCCACCCAGTGGTTTTGTGACTTGTGCTAGAATATATCACATATCCATTGTATTAAATATTAAAAAACAACAACAGCAGCAGCAGAAAAACACACAGCCTACAAGAAACGGAGATCTTAAAGAGACTACAACGCATTTCATACAGCTGCTCTTTTAAACGGTAACTACACCCCACAGTAGGTTGGGTCATATTTGACAGACTTATGGAAAGATTACGATAGTCATTCCTTTATTACCAAACAACGTGAGTCATGGTGTACGAAAGAATCACATGTTTTGTATTTAGTTAAAGATTGTTTGGTGTGACACAGTCATGGAAAGAATGAGTCCCACCCACCTCATTAAATATTACGCTGCGTGTCTCACGCTCGAGCGCAGAGGTACTCTCTGTACCTAGGAAGTGACGGGCCGCGGCTTAAACTGTAAGTAACATACGCTTTTACATTATATATGCGCTCTGTTTGACGTTTTAAAGTATTAAAATAGTAATAAAGCTGTTGAGTGCGCTGTTACGCAGAAGTTTATGCGCTTTCTGCTCTGTAATTCCTGCAAGAATACGACTGCGTTATTTGAAGCTCACGTAAGCCTTCTCCACCCATAATACTGTGCATTAAATGTCCGTTTGCACATTTGTCGCTGATCTTCGCTTCGCACATTTAAGGATCCAGCACAGTTCAGTTCTGTGGTATAGTAATGTTTATGGGGAGATAACCTGTTTTATTGTGACTGAACATTTCGTCTTTTATACAGTTGCGATAGGAAACCCAAACGCGGTAACTGTTCTGTGGGATAAAGTGCAAGTTTGGATATATTTGTTGATATAATGTATACAATGTGAAGTATAAGATGTTCTCTTGTTATTCTAAGTAAATAGTTTTACTTCTATTATATTTAATAATGCTATATTATGAATATATCATATATATAGAGAGAGAGAGAGAACAATATTATGCAAACTTAAAGTTAACTGAACTGTACAGATTACTATATAGTTAACTTTAAATTAGCATAATATAGTATTGTGTTCTCTCTCAATTAATAATTGGTGGACTTTTGCTTTCTTTAAGACCCCTGCTTTATAGAAAGTAACACTTCTACAGGTATTGGTGTTGTGATGGTTTCAAGTGTGAAGTCAAGGCCTGTTGAGAAACTAACTTGTTTTGCATAGAGCTGTTTTGACATTCTAATGTAGGACATTCACATTCTTCAAAAATTAGGCCTAACAAAAGCCCTTTTTTCTGCCCTGAGCAATGCATACTTGTATAGGCCCATCTGAAATCAACATCTTATCCATCAATTAGGGATGCACCGGTGTCGGGCCCGATACTGAGCTCCTGTCGCACTCGTACTCGTTAAAATGCCCCGATACCAAACGTCGATACCACACAGCATGTGATAAGTGCCATATTCAAACAAAGAAACACCAACAACAGAGAGCAGAACAGAGTTATTAGAGATTAAGGATGTCTACGAAGTATGTTTAGATTGCATCATATGTTGAGGTGTGGTGCTTTTTATCTCTAAAAGTCTGTTTATACTGCCCCTTTCCTCTGTACAAATAATGTGTTTTATGGCAGGTGAGGTGCTATGGCAAACAGCTCCCACACTAAGTAAAGGTGATAAGACTGTATGCGGAGCGTATTTTACTTTCAAATACACAGTATTAGTTTCCATGACCAGTGACCACATATAGAGCATGAACACAGGCTAAATAATACTATGTAGCTGTTTATTTGTAAGTTCACAAAATATGGACATCTCTCAATGCATCAAGGTTCAGTGAGCAATATTATAAAAGCCCTGTTTTTTTTTCATATCTTATCTGCTCCTATCATGTTATCCATATCATTTGTAGCCCATGTACTATATTTTCTAACCCTATTGCAGATAACATTGCCTTTCTGCACTGCCTCAATAATCAGATATTTAGCAAAGATAAAAGCCAGCTGTTCTATCCATCGGTTGTTGATTAGTTGGATTGAAGGGTTTTGTAGGAAAAAGGGGGCGGGGTTTAAGCAGACAAATCATTGCAGAAGTCTGGCATTTGTCACCAGATAGAAGTCTTTTGTTTCACTGGAAGATTTAGTCATGACATTTTTATTAAACATTAAAAATGAAATAAGATAGATAGATAGATAGATAGATATACACCAATGAAATGTTCACATAAGATCAGTAGCATACATTTTGAAAATTATTTTTATTTCGTATCGTTAAGTTGAAAACACGTTTACTTGTGGCATCTACAAAAGCATACACCATCATTTAGAAACCTCAGAGCTCATGGGCAGTCTTACGTTAGTTTAATATGTTATCACTAAAAATCAATTTCCCGAAGGAAAAAAATACTTTTACTTCCTGAACATTACTGTAGTCTGTCTTGAATTAGTTTTATGTAATGTGTTTCCATGGTTTGTACCACATGGGAACTCTTTAGTTAGACACACTGAAAAAAAAAAGAGGGCTTGATTTTGAGAGCATAGCCACTACTTTCCATTCAGGTCAGAAAAAAGAACACAGAGAGAATTAAGCTTTTTTTTTTCTTTTCTTTTTTTAAACACAAATAAATGCAAAACTTCTGTATACAAAATTGAAAGAAACTATATTGTTTTGTTAGTTGACCTATGTTGTAATAGACTTCATGCTAGATTTTGGCAGACTAAAGGTAAATGTTGCTTTATTTAGCAGAGGAACATCTCACTCTCAACATCTCAAGTCAGGTGTTAAACACAGCAGAAAGGTGTCAGTTTTGACTGTTGTCACCCATCTAGACTGAAAGAAAATGGGTGATGTTTTTCTACAGTAGAACATGCTTGCAAAACTATTTGAAAAAATGCACCCATGAACTACTTCATTAAAACCAAATCAACTCCAGCAATATCACTATACTGACCATTCACACAACTTTATCAAACTTTTTTGTGCATTGATAAAGCACAGCATTATTTACAGCTATAAATATATATTATTTAGTGATGTTTTTAACATCATGTATCCATCTAAATAGAGCACTATACAGACATGGCATATTTTTGTAGGCCAACCCCGGAATTGGAGTTTGGATTATTGCAGAAAATAAGCTCTGTGACCAACAAAAGTTTTATGATTCTTACACATTTTGTTCATCAAGATATTCTTCACAAACGTTATGAAGCCTAAATACAATCAGCAGAAGTAAAAGCTAAATTTAGGTTATAAACAAACTACACCATGTTCGCATGACTTCAACATCACCATCACTAAGCATTCAACAACCCTTTCAATCTTTATTTTAAATCTACAAGTTGGAAAGATTGCGTTAGAATAGTTTCATTGTGTATAAACACATGGCTGTAAAAGTGGACTAGTGAGGCCGTAAAACCGGACTAGGGATAACCTCTGTAGTCCCATTTAGCCACTTGTTAGCAACCAACTTTTTCAAGACCGTTTTTCAAGTCCATCAGTTCTCCAAACTGTTTACTCTGTTGGGTCGTGGGAATGTTGGAGCCGATCCTAGAGTCTCGGAGTGCAGGTTTTCAAGTCATGTAAAAGCTTAAAAAAAATCAAAAATGGGGTATCACTTGACCGTTACATTGACTTCAGATGAACTGGAAGCATCTGATGCATTTGCGTTTGTTAAAGAAATTACAGTTCCCAACTGAACTAAACGTTGAAATAATTTTTTACATTTCTGTTTCTGCAATCCAGGCTTGTGAAGGTTTACTCAATATACAATTTTGCAACCCATACTTTTTTTTCAATTTCAGGCAGGACAATGAGTTATCCAGGCTATCCTCCCCAGCCCGGCTATCCTCCTCAGGCCGGTGGATACCCACCCCAACCAGGGGCGTATCCTCCAGCTGCAGGAGGTTACCCCCCTCAGCCTGGGATGTACCCCCCACAGGCGGGTGGATACCCTCCCCAACCTGGTGCTTACCCGCCCCAGCCAGGTGCCTATCCTGGCCAGCCGGGGCCATATCCTGCTGTGCCTTCAGGTGAGCAACTGTACCACCAGGAAACTGCACGTAGCAGGGTGTTACCTGGTAGATGATTTCCATATGTGTGCATTGTACTGCCTTACATCATACTTTATGCAGTTTGTATTTGAAATGTTTGTTTTATTTTAGACATAAACTCAGTGGACAAACCAACTTTGTTTTGTGGCGCTTTCACTGAACAGTGATGAATAGTGATGTTGAAACGGTAATGTGGAATTTTTAGGTAAAGCCAGTGGAAAAAAAGTGAGTGAGTGAATGAATGCATAGTGAGTGACTGAATGCATAGTGAGTTAGAAACGCTAGCTAGTTTCTAAAATTGTCTTGCACTGACAAACATTCATTTGGAGGCTCTTCTTTTGCACCAGAGGTCACGTGGATTACATTACTGAATGTTCTGTTGGAAGGAAACCATTGACTTGTTGACTAGCTGGTCACACATTTTCCATAATCGGCTTGCTTTAGCTATTTTGCCACACCAAAATGTGCTGTTTGGTGTGTATACATGCTAGCACTTTTGACCTTGCTTTGTTTTACTTATAAGTCGGGATGAAACGATTAACCGCGAGCCGGTTGAAAATCGATTCAAATATGTGACGATTCAAATCGTTTGAGATGCTAAACAAGTCGGGATTCATTTAGGTGTAGGAGTTTATATGAATGCATGTCTGAGGGGAACTTACTGTCTTTAGAAAAGTTTAGATGGTATTTTTTCTTTTCATCTTGCCTCTGTATAATGCATATTAAAGTTCATAAGTGCAGCGCTGCTTTGTGCAGCGGAAACCAAGGAAACGCTTTAAGCGCCACCTGCTGGCAGAGAGTGAATCTGCATCTCATTCAGCTCCTCTGTTTCATGCAGATATTTTTATTTATAGTTTCACAAAACTGAAGTCAAACCATTATGTTTTTGC
>NW_015647035.1:1168338-1195410 GCF_001515625.1 Sinocyclocheilus rhinocerous
ATTTAGCAGATGCTTTTGTCCATTACAAATGAGGACAATAGAAGCAATCAAAACCAACAAAAGAGCAATAATTTACAAGTGCTATATTAGTATATTATTATAGTGTTATATTTCAATTTCACAAAGAAATGTGCAGCATTTTGTCCAAGCAATAATAAAAGGACACATTTAATTTATAATTTGTCTTAAATCTCATTTTGTTAAAAAATAATAATCGTGAATCGAATCGAATCGTGAAATCAAAATTGTGAATCGAATCGTGAGTTGAGTGAATCGTTACATCCCTACTTATAAGCATTATTTTAATTATCAAAATGTTCAAAACTCTAAGGCATTGTTCACTGTAACAAAGTAACAAAGTAACAAAGTTCGTAGTCACGGGAAGAAGGAGGCGGGAACCGGCGAATATTTAAACATAAAACTTTAATAAATAAATAAACAAACACAAAACAAAAGTAAAAGCGGCAGCCCCTCACGGACGACTGCCGGTCACAAACAGAAACAAAACAACATAAAATCCAGGCCTGGTCCTCTCTCGTCCTCCACTGTTGTCACTCCTCCTTTTATCCTTCCGGAGCTCCTCCGTGGGACTCGAGACCGGTGTGTGGCGCAGGTGTCCCTCGTTATCTTTCACTCCACCGGCCTCGCTCCACTCCCACGGCTCTCGGCCCCGCCCCACTCGTCACATTCACACTTCCCACTAATCTGATTTGGTTTTCAGATCTGATCTTTAGCACTGTCTGTCTGCACTGTCAGTTTGCTAGTAATGAAATCTGATCTGTTCTGACAGGGAAGCAAATATCCGGTGTATCTACATCAGTTGCGCTAGTAGTTATATAAGCGTCAACACGATTCCTAGACACCTTCTCATACAAAAACTGTCAGTGTGGAAAGTTGTGTGCCTCTGTTCATGTCTATCATGATCATACTGCGGTGCTGAACTCCTAGGCACATGAGAGAACATAAACACTAAAGGTATTGTACACATTGGTGTAGTGCAGGGGTTCTCAAAGTCTACATTCAAAGGTCCAAATCTGAATTTTCATCAGTGTCAAAGGTAAGTAAGATTTTTTTTTTTTTTTTTAAGTAATGAATATTTAATTCAGCAAGGATGCATAAATCAATATACACTTATAGTGTTACAAAAGACTGACTTTTGAAGTATGTGTGTGTCTGTGTTTATTTATTTATGTTTTCACTAGTTCATATTTATGGCATTTACATGGCCTTGTGGTGTGACAAAAACATTTTAAAAGACTTGACACAGCCAATTACTCAAATAATCATTAAAGGGATCTTAACAAAATAGCAAAAACTAGTGATGTTTAAAATTGTTTTAGGTGGAGTTCAGCATGTCACATGACAGGTCAACTTCCCAGTCTGTTCCATGAAAACTAACCAAATATACAAGTCATTAGACTTACAAATAGAGGAAACACCTAGCAGAAAGAGCTTAATAATTAATGTGCAGTCAATGTCAGTGCAATGTTACCTGCCACTTTTTATTACCATAACAAAACCTGCTGCTCTGGGTGTTTCTGTTTTGTCTTATCACATCAAAACAGGTTCAGAACTGAAATTTTTTTTTTTTATTAATATAGTTAGGAGAGGATGCAGGGCCCTCGGGGTACTGCACAGAACAATGATCAAAAGTTGATGTCTAGATTATTATCAGCCTGTCATTTGATACAAATTGTGTACTGATTTCCCCTATACACACTGTGTTTTGAAGTCAACACGAAATGCTCACAGCTCATTTTATTTCTGTAATCTGACATGTGAGACAAGATAGTCTGTAAGAGAACAGCAGTAATCGTCATGATTGTGAAAAATAGGCCAGAATGGTTAAGATATGTTATATAGCAGAATGGAGATTACATTGTAGGTCGGGGGAGTGAATGTACAGCGCTTTCTTCCACCTTCAATACCACGACTGAGGTGAGACCCATTTTGTCGCAGCAAAAATGGCTGCCCACTGCTCCAGGGGTGTGTTTGTGTGTATGTGTGTGTGCTCACTACTCACTGCTGTGTGTGTGCACTTGGATGGGTTAAATGCAGAGCACAAATTCCAAGTTTGGGACACCATACTTGGCAACATGTCACTTTCACTTCAGACCAAGTACATTACACTTTTCTCTTTGGAATAACATGAAGCAGTGAAACATGCACTATAAGACAGGAACATGTTTTAATGAAGTAAATAAGGTTGGTTTTGATTTCATTTCAACTGTGAAGTGTACTGATATGGTTCAGTCATAATTGGTGTTGGGGTTTTAGGTTTTTGTTTACGTGTTTGCTTGTTTTAAATGCATGTATTTGCAGGAGGTTGGGGTGCTCCCGGTGCTCCTATTGGCCTGGATAATTTGCCGAATCCTGGATTCAATGCATCAAATCTCCCAGCAATGGTAAGTTCTATAATAAAATGATGTATTGCGTAATCAGAAATGACATTGGTCTCGATTCTCAACAGATGCAGGTAATTTGATTCCGGTCAGCATGAACCGCATCGAATCCTTCCTTTATCAGCTTTGTACGAAACTGTGCTCTTGTGACCGTGACATTGATCCCTTATAATTTGCAACATGTCACTTTCACTTCAGACCAAGTACATTACACTTTTCTCTTTGGAATAACATGAAGCAGTGAAACATGCACTATAAGACAGGAACATGTTTTAATGAAGTAAATAAGGTTGGTTTTGATTTAATTTCAACTGTGAAGTGTACTGAAATGGTTCAGTCATAATTGGTGTTGGGGTTTTAGGTTTTTGTTTACGTGTTTGCTTGTTTAAAATGCATGTATTTGCAGGAGGTTGGGGTGCTCCCGGTGCTCCTATTGGCCTGGATAATTTGCCGAATCCTGGATTCAATGCATCAAATCTCCCAGCAATGGTAAGTTCTATAATAAAATGATGTATTGCGTAATCAGAAATGACATTGGTCTCGATTCTCAACAGATGCAGGTAATTTGATTCCAGTCAGCATGAAATGCACAATCTTGGCTAAAACCCCATCAAATCCTTCCTTTATCAGCTTTTTACAAAACTGTGCTCTTGTGATCATGGCATTGATCTCTTATAATTTAACTGCAATGTTAATTACAATTAAATGAAATGTCCCACTTAAGTAGGGCTTAAGTACATCTTTGTAAGTAATTTCATAATTACTCCTATTGTCTTTGAAATATGGTTAAAGTGAACTGCCGAATATATTCATAAGTATTTATGGTTTATTTATTTATATACTTAAATATGCCTTAATGTCATTTCTATTGAAACTTGTATGTGATGTATTTACATACGGTATATTTGTAAGTATTACACATTTGTAATGATGTTGCAATTTAATGCATTTAAAATATATTAACTAACAATTAATATGGAATAGCACACTAAAGTTTAAATTATAATCAAGTACTTTGTTATTCTTTAGGGTTAAGAACATTGCACTTTAAAGTAAAATTTTGAAAAGATATTATTGCAAAGTGCAGTTTTTAAAAACTATACTTTTAAGATTTGAAGTACACTACAGGTGCAATTGTGATACAATTAACCACATTTCTTTTTCACAAGGGAAACTTAATAAATGGATACAAATATATATTAAAACAGGCATTTCCTGTGTTCTAATTAAAAATGTATGCTGTCCTCATAAAAGTGCCCAAAAGTTTAATAAACTCCTGTAGACTAGCAAAGTCATGAATTGACCACCTTGCTTTCTGGTGATTTTGGTGTTGGCGTCAGCCATTTTAAAAAAACACATTGGTTGACCACTACTTTTCATGGAAATATTTTTGCAGTATGATGCTTCAGCTTGACTAAAAGGACTGGTTTCAGTACTCCTCCACAGTACTTCTTCATTTAGGGTCAGCAAGGGAAAAATTGTGAATGTGGAAACTCTTACAACGTGTCAAAAACAGTGTCTCTGTGACAACCGTGTGCAATATGATGCCTGTAGCTTAAGTCAACAGAAATGTTTTAGTGCAAAGCCACACTATCTAAACAAACCTCTCCATGAATGCACACTTGTTCACCATCTTCCTTATCTCCCTGTCCTGGCCTTAATCATTTCTTTGTCCTTCAGTATTGTAATTTCATGGCTGTATATGCTACGTTTCCTGCAAATTCTGCTCTACTGTCCTAACTGTCATGTTCGCTGTCATGCTTTTTGCTTTTTTCGTCCCCTCAAAATTTTCCATCACAGGCAAATCAGTTCGCAGCCAATAGTGGATTTACCCCAAATCCATCCATGTTCCCTCAAGTGCCTGGTGGCTATCCTGGCCCCCAACCTGGGGGCCCACCAGCCCCCTCCCCTAACCAGCCCTATGGCATGTACCCTCAGCCAGGAGGAGGTATGCCCCAAGGTCCGGGAATGGGATACCCTGGAGGCCCACCCCCGGGTCAGCAGATGGCGGGCTACCCAAATGCCCCAGCACCCAATCCGTCCATGCCTAGCTATCCCAATGCACCCTCACCCAACCCGTCCATGCCCGCATACGGAGGAGGTTACGGAGGAGGTGCACCTGCTGTTCCAGCTATCAATGTAATTAACTCTTAACAATTTTTTTTCTCGTGCAATTTAATGCAGTATACAGGGTTTCTGAGGGTCTTAAAAAGTCTTAATTCATCTTTCCACAAATTAAGGCCTTAAAAGCTCTCAAATTGGAGCAGAAAATCTGGTATTAAATGTTGCATGCACTGAAAATAATGAACTTCCTTAGTATTTTTGTCTTGTTTTCCAATACAAGTATACTTAAATCAAGATACATTTACTGGAGGTGCAAAAGATAGTTTAAGACTTGTTTTCAGATAAATTGAACAAAATGAAGTGAGTTTATGCTTAAAACAAGAAATATCTGTCAATGATGTGTTTACCCTTTGAATTAAGTTGATTTTTCATGTTCTTGTTTTAATCCATATTAGTCTATATAAGATATTTCCTTATTCTAGTTAAGCTATATTTCGTACACATTGTTTTTAGATATAGAGAACATATTGATGAATTATGTTCCATTCAATTTATTCCTTACATTTTCTTTACTTGGTCTTTAAATGGCCTTTAAAAAATATTTATTTACTAGGGATGTAACGATTCGCTCAACTCACGATTCGATTCGATTCACGATTTTGATTTCATGATTCGATTCGATTCACAATTTTTTATTATTATTATTTTTTTACAAAATGAGAATTAAGACAAATTATAAATTAAATGTGTCCTTTTATTATTGCTTGGACAAAATGCTGCACATTTCTTTGTGAAATTGAAATATAACACTATAATAATATACTAATATAGCACTTGCATATTATTGCTCTTTTGTTGGTTTTGATTGCTTTTGTTGTCCTCATTTGTAAGTCGCTTTGGACAAAAGCGTCTGCTAAATGACAAAAATAATCGATTTTCAACCGGCTCGCAGTTAATCGTTACATCCCTATTATTTACCTTCATAAAACCTGCAAAAAGCCTTAGTATACACAGTATTTGTGTCCTAAATTCCCTGTTGTTTTATTTTGTTTATTTGTAGCGTGGATTCAGAGGGACCATGCAAGACTTCCCCGGAGCTGATCCGCTAAAAGATGCAGAAGTCCTCAGGAAGGCCATGAAGGGCTTTGGTGGGTTACTCTTCATGTTCATTTTCCACTTACTCTAATTCTGAGAAAGCAGCGTCACTCATTCTCCTTCAGGGATAAAAGGTGTTCTGTTCTTTTTGTTCTTTGGTGTTTATCTATTATTAATCTCAGTTTGACCCCTTTGTGATACAGATAACGGATGTTTAAGTACTGATACCTTTTTCTTAGACTGACATGGAGCTTTCCAGAAAATGACTCCTGTGTTTACTATATTTGCTGCTAATATGCATGGACATGTTTCAACAGGCACTGATGAACAAGCCATCATTAATTTACTAGGAAGTCGCTCCAACAAGCAGCGTGTACCACTCTTGGTGTCATACAAGACTGCCTATGGAAAGGTAAAGGGAGAGCATTAGAGCTTTTTAGATATTTGCTGTGCAGCAGATACAGCAGCTGCCCCTCAGGTTGAGACCAGGTTTTATTTTAACAGCTAATTGCTTTTCTTGAAAGCTGTGAACCATGATGTGCTAGTTGGTGCTAGGCAGGAGGTGTTAGTTGGATGAAACGGTCTCATTCTAGCGAGCATTTGATTGGATAAATATTTATATGCCCCTGAGTACAAGATTAGACATCATTATTTTTTGTCTATTTTCCCAAAGGAGGAAGACTAAAAGATAAATATGACAAGATAATTTTGTCAACACTAGCATATAGATCATCAAAGCCTTAATACAGAAAAGAACTAAATGCAGCTCAGTTCAGATTTTGTTATGGGTTAAGAAAAGCAACACTGATCATTCTCATGTTACCCAATGTTTACAGGATTTGATTAAGGACCTGAAGTCTGAGCTTTCAGGGAACTTTGAGAAACTGGTGCTGGCCATGTTGAAGACTCCAGCTCAATTTGATGCATATGAGCTCAAAGAGGGCATCAAGGTTTGTGAAAGTACTTTATTAACAGGATGAATACAAATGAAGCATGAAAAATTATTCAATCAAACATTGTGCAGCTTAGCACCCTCACATGGATAATTGATGCAATATATAATATATAAACATATTGGATTTATAGTTATAGCGTAGTTATATTTATATACCATTCAAAAGTTTTGGGTCAGTAATTAATTAATAAATTAATCAAATGAATTGTTTTATTCAGCAAGGATGCATTAAAGTAATTAAAAGTGACAGTAAAGACATTTATATTGTTACTATTTTATTTATATAAAATAAATGTTATTTTGAACTTTCTATTCATCAAAGAATACTGAAAAAAAAAATGCATCACGGTTTCCAGAAAATGAATAAGCAGCACAACTGTTTTCAACATTGATAATAATAATAAAATATTTCTTGAGCAGCAAATCAGCATATTAGAATGATTTCTGAAGGATCATGTGACACTGAAGACTGGAGTAATGATGCTGAAAATTCAACTTTGCCATCACAAAAATAAAATACAATTTAAAATACAAAGAATATTAATTTTTACTGTATTTTCAGCCTTGATGAGCATAAGGCACTTCTTGTATATGTATATGTATATGAATATATATATATCTATATATATATATAAATGTGTGTGTATGTATGTGTAAACATCATTGTAATAATATAAAAATAATAAATATTATTAATAATTGTTTGAATTCTTAATTATGCATATAGTATTACTTTTATATGTAGCACTGTTCTCTGAGAATAAAGAAATAGTTCACCAAAAACACAAAGACAAAGGGAGAATATCTGAGGAATTTTCACGTACATACATACAACAGGTTTACATTTTGAGTGAATTGTTTCTTTATGGTGCACAGATAAAAGAATATATGATTAGATGTTTTGATATGCCATTAATAGAAATGTAATCTGCTGATTATTTCACAGGGAGCAGGGACAGATGAGGCCTGTCTGATTGAAATCTTGGCCTCTCGCTCTAATGCAGAGATTCGAGAAATCAACCAAGTCTTCAAAGCTGGTGCGTACTAGAGTCATATCACTTAATCAAGCATTTGTCATGCACTTTTTAATCTAAAGCTCGACATTAAAGCAGGGTGAAATGTGATGCATAACACTCAGTGTTTCTGTTTTAGAAAATAAGAAATCACTGGAGGACTCCATCAGTGGAGACACATCTGGACATTTCCGCAGACTTCTGGTCTCTCTTGCTCAGGTACACAGAAGACGTGAATGTTATGATGTGAAACTTTCATATTTTGAGGGTCAAAAACGTTGTAAATGACAGAAATGTGAAAGTCATATCAGTATTTCTTCCTGTTATTATCTCAAAGGGTAACCGTGATGAGAGTGAGAATGTGGACATATCATTAGCCAAACAGGATGCTCAGGTAATTATTGAAATGTTTCTAAAAAATATGTGTTTCGCATTCTTTGAAGAGTCTCTATTATGCTCTATTTGTGTTCTGCTGCAGGCTCTCTATCAAGCGGGGGAAAATAAACTCGGCACAGATGAGTCTAAGTTCAATGCCATCCTGTGTGCTCGGAGCAAAGCTCACCTCAGAGCAGGTACGTTATGGCCCTTTGGCTCAAATATTAGTTTTCTTTTATCAAGTCAAAGTCCCTTTTAGGAAGGTCATTTCACTCAGCGCCTCCCCAGGCTGCTTGTTTCCTTCTTGGTAATAAGCGTGCTAGTAAAGCTCATATCTACTTGAATAAGGAAATACCAAAATCTCAGAACCTGTTTGTCAAGAATACTATAATATGGCATATATTGAATCAGAAATAATCATGTTTTGCGTCTTCAGCTCAAATCAGGCTGTATAATGTAGAATATTGAGTGTTCCTACGTACAAAATAATGCATGTGTAAAAAAATAAATAAATGGGGTGGCCAAAAATTCAGTTTTGGGTCTGGCATTGCAGTTAACACACTCTTGCCGAGGCTCATAACTCATAACTGGACATGGTTTCCAGTGGAAACACTTGAATTCCCCTCTAAATCAACCTACTTAAGTCATTTCCTGTTTTTCTATGGGACCAAGTTGTCTTTTGTCTAATTATGTGTTTCATATGTGCAATACTGATCATATATTTATCTCATTAACATATCATTATTGACTATTTATTTGATCGGACAGCCAAAAGTTAAGACACAAAACAAAAGTACAAAAAAAATTCAATTCAGCAGCACAACTGTTTTCAACATTGATAATAATAATAAAATATTTCTTGAGCAGCAAATCAGCATATTAGAATGATTTCTGAAGGATCATGTGACACTGAAGACTGGAGTAATGATGCTGAAAATTCAACTTTGCCATCACAAAAATAAAATACAATTTAAAATACAAAGAATATTAATTTTTACTGTATTTTCAGCCTTGATGAGCATAAGGCACTTCTTGTATATGTATATGTATATGAATATATATATATCTATATATATATATAAATGTGTGTGTATGTATGTGTAAACATCATTGTAATAATATAAAAATAATAAATATTATTAATAATTGTTTGAATTCTTAATTATGCATATAGTATTACTTTTATATGTAGCACTGTTCTCTGAGAATAAAGAAATAGTTCACCAAAAACACAAAGACAAAGGGAGAATATCTGAGGAATTTTCACGTACATACATACAACAGGTTTACATTTTGAGTGAATTGTTTCTTTATGGTGCACAGATAAAAGAATATATGATTAGATGTTTTGATATGCCATTAATAGAAATGTAATCTGCTGATTATTTCACAGGGAGCAGGGACAGATGAGGCCTGTCTGATTGAAATCTTGGCCTCTCGCTCTAATGCAGAGATTCGAGAAATCAACCAAGTCTTCAAAGCTGGTGCGTACTAGAGTCATATCACTTAATCAAGCATTTGTCATGCACTTTTTAATCTAAAGCTCGACATTAAAGCAGGGTGAAATGTGATGCATAACACTCAGTGTTTCTGTTTTAGAAAATAAGAAATCACTGGAGGACTCCATCAGTGGAGACACATCTGGACATTTCCGCAGACTTCTGGTCTCTCTTGCTCAGGTACACAGAAGATGGGAATGTGATGATGATTTCATATTTTGATGGTCAAAAACATTGTGAATGGCAGAAATGTGAAAGTCATATCAGTATTTCTTCCTGCTATTTTCTCAAAGGGTAACCGCGATGAGAGTGAGAATGTGGACATATCAGTAGCCAAACAGGATGCTCAGGTAATTATTAAAATGTTTCTAAAAATAAGTGTTTCTCATTCTTTGAAGAGTCCCTATTATGCTATTATTTGTGTTCTGCTGCAGGGTCTCTATCAAGCAGGGGAAAATAAACTTGGCACAGATGAGTCCAAGTTCAATGCCATCCTGTGTGCTCGGAGCAAAGCTCACCTCAGAGCAGGTACGTTATGGCCCTTTGGCTCAAATATTAGTTTTCTTTTATCAAGTCAAAGTCCCTTTTAGGAAGGTCATTTCACTCAGCGCCTCCCCAGGCTGCTTGTTTCCTTCTTGGTAATAAGCGTGCTAGTAAAGCTCATATCTACTTGAATAAGGAAATACCAAAATCTCAGAACCTGTTTGTCAAGAATACTATAATATGGCATATATTGAATCAGAAATAATCATGTTTTGCGTCTTCAGCTCAAATCAGGCTGTATAATGTAGAATATTGAGTGTTCCTACGTACAAAATAATGCATGTGTAAAAAAATAAATAAATGGGGTGGCCAAAAATTCAGTTTTGGGTCTGGCATTGCAGTTAACACACTCTTGCCGAGGCTCATAACTCATAACTGGACATGGTTTCCAGTGGAAACACTTGAATTCCCCTCTAAATCAACCTACTTAAGTCATTTCCTGTTTTTCTATGGGACCAAGTTGTCTTTTGTCTAATTATGTGTTTCATATGTGCAATACTGATCATATATTTATCTCATTAACATATCATTATTGACTATTTATTTGATCGGACAGCCAAAAGTTAAGACACAAAACAAAAGTACAAAAAAAATTCAATTCATAAGAACATAATACTTATTTGAATGAAGTATCTTATGCTAATGAAGGCTGCATTTATTTAATCAAAAACACAGTATATATACTGTATATATATATATATATATAAACAAATATTCTGAAATATTTCTACAATTTAAAATCACTGTTTTCTATTTTAACATTTTAAAATGTCATTTATTTCTGTAATGGCAAAGCTGAATTTTCCGTATTTCGGCCATTACTAATTTTATTATGCTGATTTGGTGATCTAGTAACACAACAAGCTTTAAAGTTCATTAGTGTACTCTCATATTCTCATTAACAGCTATTTGTTTGTGATCTCAGTGTTTGCAGAGATAGCGATTATATGAAGACATGAAGTGTTTTTATGTTGACAGTGTTTCATGAGTATCAGCACATGTGTGGCAGAGACATTGAGAAGAGTATCGAGAGGGAGATGTCTGGAGATCTGGAGAGCGGCATGCTGGCTGTCGGTGAGCTGTCTGATCTGCCATCTATAATCGTTTCATGAAATCTAATCATTAAACACTCATAATTGTATTTCTTAACTTGCTCTCCATCCTGCCGGCCCCTTTAAGGGTAAAGCTGTTATAGGGTAAATATGCGGTAATATATTTTTCACACAGTGAGATTCATAACACATAGCTGACAGATGTGCTTGCTGTGTCATAGTGCATGACTTCCTTTCAGTCGGTGACATGTTCATAATGCGGTGTGTTTAGTGTGTTATTTCGGTTTGCTGTTATGAACAGTCAGGTTTTCTCTTTTAAATGACTTTCACTTTCAGATGAATGCCTGGTCTGTCTTCATTCTGTTTTATTTTTCCATTTAAGTTTCAAGATTCATCTTGCTTGCTCTATTGTACACGGCTTGTTAGCTGCAGGGTGATTTGTGTACGGTGAGTCTAAACATGTTTTTCTGTATGCAGTGAAATGCACCAAGAACACACCGGCCTACTTTGCTGAGAGACTCTACAAGGCCATGAAGGTGAGACTCATTCTTCTCAGTGCGAATGAGCTGTAATGACTACAGAGTAACAGAGAAGGCTAATTTATGATTAATTACAAACAAAGCCATGGTTTAGAAGTCATTTTATTCTACAGCAGAGGTTCTCAAACTGTGTACACAAAGTGCCCCCAGGTGGTATGCCAGTAAAAATATATTTTTATATTACAGTATTTATATATTTCTTTCTTTTGTTAAAAATGTTGAATATTTTTTATTTATATATTAGAATACATTTGTTTTGAATTGGAACTTTTCTTTTAAATAACTAATAATTTTATATATTATTTTTAATTAGAGTTTTGTTATACAGTAGTTTTGTATGTCAAGGACTCAGTTGGCCATTATTCATTTGGAAATGCAAGATGCGAGCTGAAGTGTTGAACAATGTTCTCAAGTGCCAGGCATGGAAAAGTCATTGACATTTTAATAACGAACATCAATTTTTGTACTTGCGCCAAGTTCTAGAAATATTTACAGCAGTAGAAAATAGTATGTATTTGAATTGGACCGGAGTAACTACAGTAATATTATCATATTAATATGGACTAATGCAACTCACAGTCCTTATGCACTCAAAAGAGAGTTAATTTGCTCAATGCTGAAATAATTTGAGGGAACACAGGTTACTTGAATTCTGATTTGATTAAAGGCAGTAGTTGGCCTGAGAGTTTGGGAACCACTGCTCTACTGTATAAGATCACATGCATCAACGTTTCAAATCCGAATATGCTGAAAAACTAAATACGCAGGGAGCAGGAACCAAGGATCGCACTTTGATCCGCATCATGGTGACCCGCTCTGAGGTGGACATGCTGGACATTCGTCAGGAATACATGAAGAACTATGGGAAATCTCTATACACAGCCATATCTGTGAGTACCTGTGTAACAACCCCTCAAACTGTGCTTTACGTTTTCGAGAAATGGAAATTACAGCACTGTAATAATAATTGTAATCAAACTAATTTGCATTCACAGGGAGACACTTCAGGGGATTATAAGAAACTACTGCTGAAGCTCTGCGGTGGAAGTGATTAGACGATACAGATGCTTGCAGACACTCAGAGGACATGAAGCCACACCACGATTTCTATACATCTTATGCCTTAGTTTAATTTGCACTCTATTACATAGTTGCATGTTTTACCGTAGTCAATGCAAAGGCACTTGTGTGCATATATGCTGCACGTTACATTTCATGCTCTTTTATTAATATATTTTTATTTTCGCGAGTAGCAAACTATATCTTTATGTTCCTTCTACACTCAAAGTAGTGGCTTAGCGAATGATTGTTTATATCAGGAAGAGTGCATATATATTTGATGTATGCATTTTCTCCATGTATACTTTGTTTGAAAGCTGATTCAAGAAAATTCTGGATTAAGTATTGTGCACAGATCTGAATGCCAAAAATGTTTTTACACACTTATGTATTTTAAGAAATATACATGTACTGGAGAAAATGTGCCATAATTGTTAGGTGTAGTCATCATGTTCGGCATAAATGAACATTTTATAGTAAAGAAATTTATGTTTGCTGCATCTTATGCATAATACACTCAGCTTTTTTTTTTTTGTACATTTTTGTTGTAACCATTATGATTGTTGGCCTCTTCCCTATTGAGGCAACAACAACTACAACAACAAAAAGTGGTAATGATGGTGCTGTCTTTGTGTTTCTTATTTGTTTACTCTGTACAGAGCCAAACACACATATGAAATGCTAAGTAAATCCTGCCTGAAAGATTTCAACTCGAATTAAGTTGGTATTTCTTCAATAGCCCCTTTGGTACTATCAGTGCTGACTTCTGAAGCTAATTCAGCTGTGACCTCAAAACACCCTGATAAATATTAATAACAACATTCATATAATTATTCCTACTAGATCAGGCATGACTCGCAGTCAAACAGCATTACAATCTACAGAATAAAGATTTCATATATAAAATGACATTACCTAGGCAATAACCATAATCATAATTAGACCTGCACATCTGGATCAAATTATTAAATGGCATGATGAAAATTTTCATTAAATTACTATTAAAAATTGGTTAATATTTTTATATGATATTTATAGTTTTATAAAAACATTTAAAATCATGTACAATTTCATTTAAATGTATACAATTTTATTAATGAGCAAATCATTTTTTTGTTGTTATGCCAAGGTCTGAAATATTTAGAGCAATATAATAATATATACATAAAGAGAAAGAGCTATATAAAAATAACCTCATTAAATGCATGATGAAAAAAGGTAATTAAAATAAATTAAAATTGGTATTAGATATTTATAGTTTTATAAATTAAGTTTTATAAAAGAATATTTATTTTAATATATAATTGTAATTTTTTTTTTTTTTTCCAAATATTTGGAGCTATATAAAAAAAAATATTACCAGGTAAAACTAAAGTAATATGAGATTTATAATATGTATTTTCATTTTCAATTTGCTCAATGATGATAATTCTGTTTTAATAGCAAAACCAGTAGTCAGTAAAGCTGAATGTCTTGTATAGGCCTACCCTCTTATTTGTGTCACTTGTAATTCGCCGTGTTAAAAACAGATTTTAATAGCTAAGGAGGTTCTTAGCTCACTGTGACTGAATCATGGGGTCCATCCATCGTTTGTCGCTCACACCCCGCTTCCCGCAGTGCAAGCTGAGCCTGTCACTGCTCTCAGATCAGCTCACATCTAATGCCATCCAACAGCCGGGTTATTTCTTCATACCAAGGCCAAACTGCTGAGGACAGCGCGTTACATGAGCGTTATTTAGTACGACAAGTTCAACGAGAGCACAATGTGACAGTGGGGTTTTAAATAATCTTCCCAGGAAGATTTTAGCGGAGAGACACCAGCAGGACTCTTATTCTGTAATGTATAGTCATATACGTTGATAGTGTTCGCTCATAAATCTACAGGTATGAAAGCAAATATCTTGGAGGGATGCATATAAATAATATGTGAATATAAATATTATGCTGGTGAGTCAGCTGCTGCCTCACACATTCAGGGGTTAAATTCAGGATATTATAATTTACACCAGTAGAGGGCAGTATTGCCCTGTGCATTTAAAATACAATAACGAACTATGCAAAAAAAAAAAAAAGATAAATGTTAGTCAATTATGCCATTATTAAAAATTAACAAATAAATAACCAGAAAATCATGTGATTTATTTTACCTTTTCTCTGAAAAATTATTACATACATTTATTTTATTTCTTTCTTTTTCAGAAATAATCGTCTTTCATCATTTAGGTCATAAATGAAATGGAAATCCATTCAAAAATTAAATACTTCTAAATCCAGAAAATGAGGTTCCACTGAGAGCAGTCAACTTATATCTATAACTCTAGATAAGATGAAAATCAAACATCTGTTCATGCATAATAATCATATCTTTTTAAAGACTCTTTTTAAATTGTTTTACCTCTGCATGCTATTCTCTTTACAGAAAATGTTCACAAGGCTGCATAGAATTAACTAGATAAATAACTCCATCAGAGTAATTTCATCATCAGTCACTCACAACAAATAACTATTTTGTGTCTCTATGAGTTTCACAAAATGCAGACAAAGAGCTAATGTTCTGTCTTGATTTTTGGTGAAGTGTATACATACACACGTGTCTGGCACACAACGTGGCGGTTGTTAATTATATCTAAGCATCAAGTTGAACGCAGTGGCGTCAGTGCCTTGAGAACACTCATTTATGCTTCATGTGGGAGTGCAGTGTAAAATAGCTTCAATTTAGAGCAACCAATTTGCAGTGTCACAACTTTGACAGATGGGAGTAACCAACCCTGCTTTGCTGACATGTGGTTCTTTCCATCTGTCAGCTGCATTTGAAAGATTGCAGATTTCTTCAAATGTTTCTGCACACTCTGTCTTGCATAACATACATACAATCAATTGCCGTGAGAACTGATAGTTCATTAGTTCACCATGTTTGCATGTGTCTGACAGACATTCTTTGCACCCCTTGTTATCTACTTTGGTAGTCTAATAAAATGACTCGGTCTGGTTTAATCCGGTGGTTATCTCTCTTTGTATGTTTGAGGTAACTGATAATTGACTGGATACTTACTAATCTTCTTTTCTTTACCATGTAAAAACCCCTGGCCTCTTATAGCCTGTGAACTCCACATAACCTTTAGTGCTTCATCCATAAAACGGTCTGAGCCGTCCTGCTAATGATGGAAGTCTTCTAATGAAGATGTGTAAACACTCTTTCAGCTCCCACTCTTACTGGCTTTCAGCATGATAATGTGAACTTTGAGCATCAAGGATGGATGCTCCACAAAGCCATAAATCAGAAATGTAATGCACTCATATGGATGATATTAAATAAACAGTGACCGAATACAGGATAAATCTCAGAAATCATTTTTCACATGCTATCCAGAATAAATCAAAGATAAAATAAATAAAGATATATTTACTTGAGAAGGAAAAATAATCTTGTTTTCTCTTTGAATTAAGTTGTTTTTTTTACTGACAGATATTTTTATTGTTTTAAGTGTAAACTAAATTTATTTTTATACATTTCTCTTTTTTCTCTTTTTTTTTTTAGAAAACAAGACTTAATATGTTATGTCATTTTGCTTCTCAGATAAATACATCTTGATGTAAGATAGATTTTTATTATTATTTAAAAAAAAATTTTTTTGCACTAGGTCACACTTTACACAGTGTTAATACTCTGAATTTACATACTTTTGTAAAGCAGAACATGTATTTCTAATTTGTGTGCAATTTTTGTGGAACTGCTTGTAATTACACTGCACATAGTTCCTGTTATTATTAGGAACTAATTATATGTAGGCTAAATATGTGTAACAAGAAAAAGCAACCTTTTCTATTTGGTAAAACTTGTTTAACTCTGTCATTTTAATTAACAACAGATCATATATATGTATATAAGAAAGAACAAATAATTTACTGTTTATTCTATCATACAATAGTTTACTTTCTCTTAAACAATTTTTTTTACAAGGACTACATTTTATGAAACTGCTTTGAGACCACTTGATAACCTTTTTATAAACCAGCTACCATTTATTTATTTAAAAGTCTAGGCTATATTGTTACAATACAATAAAATCACAAACTAGCACAGTCACATTTACCGCAGATCAGCAGTCTGCGCTGTACAGCACATGTTCCAGCGTAAAATCCCCTTGCACTTGTTATGTCATGATGCATCATCTTCATAACCTTGTAGCTTTTTTTGCCCGAAATTTTGAACAGTAGTGCACGCCCATTGGAGAAAACCAGGTGTGTCTCAGGCGAATCCCCGCCCACTTTACCGTATATGGCCATTGTACGGCAAGTTGATTGACAGCAGGCAGCAGCCGCTGAGATACCGAGACATGGCGGAGCGTACAGTTTGAGTAGGGGACGCCAGAAGAGTTGCGCTACTTTTGCTCACACTTTGAGTCCGCACAGTACCAAATAAATGGCCAAGAAGAAACTATAAACGCAGACGAACATGCTCTCCTCGGAAGCGCAGGGAAAAATGGGCGAAGTTGCCTCGCGTAAGTGATCCGGAGAAATGTCTCACTGTTTAGTGCAGTCAACAGCCTCAGGCAACAAACATGGCTTCTGTGCCTTTCTGCTGTTTGTAATGAAAACCCGCTTCATTAAGCCATCACAGCTCATGGCGCCGTGGCTCAAATCCTACAAGTGAGCTGACACAAAGTAGTTCCTGCTGCATTCATCGGGTTTGTGAGGGGGAATCGGCTCTACGGCGATAGCGCGGAGCTAGCTGTTTAGCTAGGGAACTGTAGGAACTACAATGGAGCCCAAGCACAAAGAGTTACTACACCAGAACCACCAGAACTTACTGGAGTCCATCACGGATGCGGACCGGCTGATAGAGCTGCTGAGTAAATCGGGAAGCCTCAGCGAGCAGGAAGCCTTCGAGCTGGACCAGAACTGTTCCTCCAGCGCCGAGAAGGTGGACCAGCTCCTGAAGATGCTCATGAACAAGCAGAGCGACCATTTCCTGGAGCTCTGTGTGGCCCTGGAGAAGACATACCCTCACCTGTACTCTGCCCTCTTCGCCAACGGTGGAGGACCAGCTGATCACTCTGGTAAGATGCACTACAGACTGGACATGCTTGATTCATGATGCATCCTTTAAAACACAGAGGCTTGGTGGTCTGACTGACTTCTAGATGGAGGTGAAAGGTCTAGCAGAGGTTGACCATCTGATTGTTGTAGAATCTGTATTTGCATGCAACATAGCATGCCTTTGCATTTGCATGCATGATGAGGTCATGCTTTTGATTACTGTGCATTGGATGTTGACGTGGTGATGACTTGATGAAATGGTGTTGCATGATGGTTGCAGCTATTTTTTTAGCTTTGGATCAATGGTAAAGTGCTGGATAGCAGATTGGGAGGTAAACATTCTTGATTCAAGAAACAAGTTACAACACTGATGTTTGGTGGTCTAACTGACTTCTAGATGGATGTGAAAGTACTAGTTGAGGGTAATTTAAACGTGAAATATTTTCAGTAGACGTAGTATGGCAAGCCGTTTTGACTTTTATTCATTCTCAGGATATGAATTCTTGATATCAGGAATTCGATTTCTACTAGTAACAATTGCTATTTTTGATATCAGCAATTACATTTCCACTAGTAACAATGTTAATTCTTGATATCAACAATTCAATTTTCACTAGTTAAAATGCTAATTCTTGATATATATAGGCTGCCATTCAAAATCAATTGTTGATATCAAGAATTGATTTCTTACTAGTTGAAATTCCAATTTCACATATCAGAAATCCAATTCTTACTAGTAAAAACCTTTATTTTTGATATCAGTAATCACATTGTTACTAGTACAGATGTCTATTATTCATTCATTGTTGATATCAAGAAAAGTCAAAACGGCTTTGCCATAGACATAGTGATGTAGAATCTGTTTTTGCATGCATGTCTTTGCAACTGGCAAGAAAGATAGTGGAATAGGAGGTGAACATGCCCATCATGTTTAATTCCTGATGTGGATCAGAGCATGTGTGTTTAAAACTTGTGACATGTTTTCGATGAATATAAAAGAAGCAGTTGGTCAGGATTTTTGGGATGGACATGAGTGAACAGATTTATGTAGAAATGGTACTTGCTCACTTGCATGCAGCATGACTTGTCTTTGTATTTGCATAGATGATGAAGTCATGCTTTTGATTATTGTGCATTGGAGGTTGATGTGGTGGTGACTTGATGAAATGGTGTTGCATGATGGTTGCAGTTATTCTTAGCTTTGGATCAATAGTCAAGTGCTGGAATTGACCAGTCGAAGTCACTCTGCCAGGAAGCATAGAGGATTGGGAATTTAACATGCAATCATGATTAAATTAATATGAAATATAGAAGCAGTTGACTGGGATTTTTTCTTTGGATATACATGAGTGGAGCGAACTGATTTCTGTAGGAACTGTATTTAGTAATTTGCACGCAATATATGTATATGTATATACATGTATGTATATATGTGTGTGTGTGTGTGTGCCTTGAAGAACCTATAACACCCATTAACAAAAGGTTCCTTATAGTGGAAAGGTTCTTTAAGAACTATTCACTAAAAGGTTCTATGTGGAACCCCTAATTGTTTGAAAACCTCTGTTTAGAACCTTTGTCTTTAATCCATTTGCATAGATGATAGAAGATGTTCTTTCTGTTGTATCTAAAGAGGCCATGTGTTGAATTACCACCAGTTTTCTATTTTGCAGTGGATGTTGTGGAGCAATGATGTAATTGTTTTATGACATAGCAAAGCTGATGCGTGGTGATTTTAGCATCAAATCGATGATAAATTGTTGGGATTGACCAGATGAAGGCAGCAGACCAGCAGGGTGGAACAGGGCTCTTCTGCAGGTTGAAACGTGATGTTACAAATGAGGATGAATGTACTATTGACTGATCCTGAATGCAGAGATCACGCTAGGCTTTCTTGGTCAATACTCTACGTCTTCAATCTTTTACCAGCGATCAGAGAGAGGCATCATGGATAACTGAAATAAAGATTTTTTTCCCCTGGATTAGCCCATGGAGATGTGCTTCTGTTTCACCACCCATGACATGGGTCATATATATAATTTCTAGGGCTGTGTATCACCAGCAATGTCACGATACGATACGTATCACGATACAGGACTGCACTGAATTTCACATCATATTTACATTGCTGGTAGGTTATCATTAAATTAACGAACTCTCTACATTTAAAAAATAAAAATAAAAATTAGAAGAGTTCTAAACTAATGCGCTGTCTTCTGTATCTAACACACACACACACGCTCAGTCACTCACACAGATCACGTTGCGGCCGCACTCAGACATTCAGGAACAAACTTTTTAGCGCTGCCCCGCAGTTTTATCAAATAAATCGCTTAATCGCTCAAGAGCTACATTATCTTTCTCAACAAGGAGCTGGTAACATCATTGTTTCTACAGGAATTAAAGCCACAAATCTGTTTCGGGGATTACGTCTCTTCATATCAGGCAACCCCGGTTGTGTTCCTCTGCGGCCAGATTAAACCTTGTTGTAGCCTATATATTATGCGCTATTCATTATTTTTTAGAAACCTCGCACTTTTCTACTCTATTTTAAACGTTGTTCTTGTATTTAAATTAAGCGCGGTCCACTGCTGCACACGTGCCACAATATCGATACAGGGACAGCTGTATCGATACTCGTATCGTCAAATCTCTTTGACGATACATCGTCGTATCGATGTATCGAACACAGCACTAATAATTTCCATTTTAATTTCGTTCAAACCAATGCTTCCCAGAAGCACATCTATGGAATAGGCTATGGGCCTGTTTCCATGGAAACACACTTGCCAGTCTACCATGGCAAATCGATTTGAACATACATGTGGTGTGTTCGTAGACCTGTAAGAATGGCTCTGTGGAGTCTTTAAAAATGGTTTGAAAGGATTGTAACTGATCTGATTTTGTAATGATACATTTGCAGATATGTGAGCTTAATGGTGTCCTTATTGGTACATCGTGTTCTTGAGGATGATTGTGGGGTCATGAACCTTCACTATGGGGTCTTTTGAAAAGATTATCCAACTGAAGGTGTCGATAGAAGGAAATATGAACTGGATGTTGAATGTACTCTGAGTAACTGTACTGTTGAGTGCTTCGCATATATTGTTGCTGGCTTAGGCTAATTGAATTTTGATGGTTTCATTCTTTTAGCAGCCTTGGTGACACTGTATTTGGCAGTAACCATGTTTATCCACATTGCAAGTGAACCTGTATTAAATGTAGGCTTGAGTCTGAGAGTTTTTATTTATTCTTTGTAGTTTTGAGAATGAAGATATGTTATGCAACCTGCCCATTTCGCCATTAGAAATGTATTTTCTTTTCTCTTCTTTTTCTTTTCTTTTCTAAAGAAAATAACTTTTTATTTAGCAGGGATGCATTAAACAAGCCATTTATAATTTTACAAAAGATTTCTGTTTCAAATAAATACTGTTCTTTTGAGCTCCTTATTCATCAAAGAATCCTGAAAAACTGTATCACCTTTTCCATAAAAATATTAAGCAGCACAATGGTTTTCAACATTATCATAAACATTAATAAAAAATGTTTCTTGACAAACAAATCAGCATATTACAATGATTTCTGAAGACTGTCTCGGTTACGTATGGTAACCCTCGTTCCCTGAAGGAGGGAACGGAGACGTCACGTCCCGTCGCCACCGCTCCTGTACCACCGCTGAGCGGCCGGGTCACCGGCTCGGCTCCTCAGCGAAAACCTGAATATGCGCTGCATCTGCTGCCTACTTATACTCATGCTGTGATCAGCAGCAGCTGGATGCAATAATCGCATGCCAATGTGCATTGGCTCGTTTAGTTTACACTCGAAGTAGATTGGTCCCTCTAAGCGAGATCCCAATTTCGTCGGTCATCCGACGTGACGTCGAGAGTGACCGACTGAAAGGGAACGTCTCGGTTACGTATGGTAACCCTCGTTCCCTGAAGGAGGGAACGGAGACGTCACGTCCCGTCGCCACCGCTCCTGTACCACCGCTGAGCGGCCGGGTCACCGGCTCGGCTCCTCAGCGAAAACCTGAATATGCGCTGCATCTGCTGCCTACTTATACTCATGCTGTGATCAGCAGCAGCTGGATGCAATAATCGCATGCCAATGTGCATTGGCTCGTTTAGTTTACACTCGAAGTAGATTGGTCCCTCTAAGCGAGATCCCAATTTCGTCGGTCATCCGACGTGACGTCGAGAGTGACCGACTGAAAGGGAACGTCTCGGTTACGTATGGTAACCCTCGTTCCCTGAAGGAGGGAACGGAGACGTCACGTCCCGTCGCCACCGCTCCTGTACCACCGCTGAGCGGCCGGGTCACCGGCTCGGCTCCTCAGCGAAAACCTGAATATGCGCTGCATCTGCTGCCTACTTATACTCATGCTGTGATCAGCAGCAGCTGGATGCAATAATCGCATGCCAATGTGCATTGGCTCGTTTAGTTTACACTCGAAGTAGATTGGTCCCTCTAAGCGAGATCCCAATTTCGTCGGTCATCCGACGTGACGTCGAGAGTGACCGACTGAAAGGGAACGTCTCGGTTACGTATGGTAACCCTCGTTCCCTGAAGGAGGGAACGGAGACGTCACGTCCCGTCGCCACCGCTCCTGTACCACCGCTGAGCGGCCGGGTCACCGGCTCGGCTCCTCAGCGAAAACCTGAATATGCGCTGCATCTGCTGCCTACTTATACTCATGCTGTGATCAGCAGCAGCTGGATGCAATAATCGCATGCCAATGTGCATTGGCTCGTTTAGTTTACACTCGAAGTAGATTGGTCCCTCTAAGCGAGATCCCAATTTCGTCGGTCATCCGACGTGACGTCGAGAGTGACCGACTGAAAGGGAACGTCTCGGTTACGTATGGTAACCCTCGTTCCCTGAAGGAGGGAACGGAGACGTCACGTCCCGTCGCCACCGCTCCTGTACCACCGCTGAGCGGCCGGGTCACCGGCTCGGCTCCTCAGCGAAAACCTGAATATGCGCTGCATCTGCTGCCTACTTATACTCATGCTGTGATCAGCAGCAGCTGGATGCAATAATCGCATGCCAATGTGCATTGGCTCGTTTAGTTTACACTCGAAGTAGATTGGTCCCTCTAAGCGAGATCCCAATTTCGTCGGTCATCCGACGTGACGTCGAGAGTGACCGACTGAAAGGGAACGTCTCGGTTACGTATGGTAACCCTCGTTCCCTGAAGGAGGGAACGGAGACGTCACGTCCCGTCGCCACCGCTCCTGTACCACCGCTGAGCGGCCGGGTCACCGGCTCGGCTCCTCAGCGAAAACCTGAATATGCGCTGCATCTGCTGCCTACTTATACTCATGCTGTGATCAGCAGCAGCTGGATGCAATAATCGCATGCCAATGTGCATTGGCTCGTTTAGTTTACACTCGAAGTAGATTGGTCCCTCTAAGCGAGATCCCAATTTCGTCGGTCATCCGACGTGACGTCGAGAGTGACCGACTGAAAGGGAACGTCTCGGTTACGTATGGTAACCCTCGTTCCCTGAAGGAGGGAACGGAGACGTCACGTCCCGTCGCCACCGCTCCTGTACCACCGCTGAGCGGCCGGGTCACCGGCTCGGCTCCTCAGCGAAAACCTGAATATGCGCTGCATCTGCTGCCTACTTATACTCATGCTGTGATCAGCAGCAGCTGGATGCAATAATCGCATGCCAATGTGCATTGGCTCGTTTAGTTTACACTCGAAGTAGATTGGTCCCTCTAAGCGAGATCCCAATTTCGTCGGTCATCCGACGTGACGTCGAGAGTGACCGACTGAAAGGGAACGTCTCGGTTACGTATGGTAACCCTCGTTCCCTGAAGGAGGGAACGGAGACGTCACGTCCCGTCGCCACCGCTCCTGTACCACCGCTGAGCGGCCGGGTCACCGGCTCGGCTCCTCAGCGAAAACCTGAATATGCGCTGCATCTGCTGCCTACTTATACTCATGCTGTGATCAGCAGCAGCTGGATGCAATAATCGCATGCCAATGTGCATTGGCTCGTTTAGTTTACACTCGAAGTAGATTGGTCCCTCTAAGCGAGATCCCAATTTCGTCGGTCATCCGACGTGACGTCGAGAGTGACCGACTGAAAGGGAACGTCTCGGTTACGTATGGTAACCCTCGTTCCCTGAAGGAGGGAACGGAGACGTCACGTCCCGTCGCCACCGCTCCTGTACCACCGCTGAGCGGCCGGGTCACCGGCTCGGCTCCTCAGCGAAAACCTGAATATGCGCTGCATCTGCTGCCTACTTATACTCATGCTGTGATCAGCAGCAGCTGGATGCAATAATCGCATGCCAATGTGCATTGGCTCGTTTAGTTTACACTCGAAGTAGATTGGTCCCTCTAAGCGAGATCCCAATTTCGTCGGTCATCCGACGTGACGTCGAGAGTGACCGACTGAAAGGGAACGTCTCGGTTACGTATGGTAACCCTCGTTCCCTGAAGGAGGGAACGGAGACGTCACGTCCCGTCGCCACCGCTCCTGTACCACCGCTGAGCGGCCGGGTCACCGGCTCGGCTCCTCAGCGAAAACCTGAATATGCGCTGCATCTGCTGCCTACTTATACTCATGCTGTGATCAGCAGCAGCTGGATGCAATAATCGCATGCCAATGTGCATTGGCTCGTTTAGTTTACACTCGAAGTAGATTGGTCCCTCTAAGCGAGATCCCAATTTCGTCGGTCATCCGACGTGACGTCGAGAGTGACCGACTGAAAGGGAACGTCTCGGTTACGTATGGTAACCCTCGTTCCCTGAAGGAGGGAACGGAGACGTCACGTCCCGTCGCCACCGCTCCTGTACCACCGCTGAGCGGCCGGGTCACCGGCTCGGCTCCTCAGCGAAAACCTGAATATGCGCTGCATCTGCTGCCTACTTATACTCATGCTGTGATCAGCAGCAGCTGGATGCAATAATCGCATGCCAATGTGCATTGGCTCGTTTAGTTTACACTCGAAGTAGATTGGTCCCTCTAAGCGAGATCCCAATTTCGTCGGTCATCCGACGTGACGTCTCCGTTCCCTCCTTCAGGGAACGAGGGTTACCATACGTAACCGAGACGTTCCCTTTCAGTCGGTCACTCTCGACGTGACGTCGAGAGTGACCGACTGAAAGGGAACCCAAACTTTTGAGTGGTAGTATGTCATGTAAATGACAGAAATGTACTGCATTTGTCTTTATTTTAGCTTATGTTAGATATTTAGTTGTAAAAATAAAAGGAATGAGCATGAACTTGGATTACATTTGCCATATCTATATGTTGTGATGCCTAAATTCACTTGCCACATCTCAAATGACAGATTTTTTTTTCTCAGTTTGATAGAACTGCATCTGTCTAATTTGGCTTCTACCAAGTGACAGATGAATTTGTTTAAAACACAAATGGAAATTTAATTTTGACAACAACAAAATGTTTGGGTTCTCCATTTCACACTTAACACTGTTAATTATTTGCTTTCCTAATTCTATTTTATCATTTGCATTTAGCATTGTTTTCCCCCCCTTCTGCCCACAACCTTATCACAACAGATCTGCGACCCACCCGTTGAGAGCCTCTGATCTAGAGCATTACTGTCAGTTTACACACGCACATACACTCTGGGTTTTGAGCATGCCGGCACAGTCCCACCTGACTTTGTGGTTTTACTTTATGTTCACAAACCACACACGCCCAATTGTGCATAAGAAATCCATAAGCATGCAGCTGTTTATTTTTCCTATACCCAGCTGTAGTTATTCATCTCCAGATTTGTTTCTTTCGTGTTGTCTAATGTCTCTCTCTGAAGATGATATGCATCCTTAGCAGGGCTTATGCTGATTTGAGCTGAAAAACGTCTTTTTCCTTAGTGCTGTGATTCACTTCATGTGATTATTACATTTAGTCGTGTGTTAGTAAGAGCTAAAGGCGAGCCTTGTCCCCCTGCAGGCTCCAAACAGCCTGAAATGACTCTGCCGTATGCATGTACAATGACTTGCACTGATATCAACCTGCTCTGAAGTCATTCTCCCAAGCTGCCACTGTTGGGCTTCAGCTCTTTTCATTGCCAGGTCTTCCTCCACACACACACACACACACACACACACACAGGCTAAAAAGGAAACAGCATGTCTCTCCATGGAAGAACTCTCCTGTTCACAGCCTCGTAAATCAACCAAAATAGGGCGACAAAAGATCGATGTTGCTGATCTCCATAACAGGACAGGAAGAGTGAGATTTATTTGCGGTAGATGATATTCGAATGGCCGTAGTGCAGACTTACACATTTCCATAAGCTGAAACACATTGGTTACTGTAAACGCATCCCTGATCATTTCTGTTGACTTGGTGTCTTTTTAGTTTGCATCATTTGGGAGCTGTTTTTCTCATGCAGACTGAACTAAATAAAAAATAAAAAAATCTAACACCATCATGGTAACTAAAATAATGCAGTAACATTAATTTAACAATATAAGATGAAACCTAAAACCCTAATGTACAACTGATATGAAAAAACTAAGAAGAAACATAATTATTTAAATGAAAAACCTTCAAATGGGAAGTGTCACACAGGGAATTCTGGGAATGTCAATTGACAGTTTTTGACTGTAAATTAAAAGATGACTTGCTCTTTTTCTCTTCCAAAACTGTAAATCTAACAGTGTTTTACTGTAAATTTACATGAAATGCCCCATTGGATCAATTACAGTTTTTCCATGTTAAGGGAACTAATAATCAATTAATAGGTTTTTACCGTAGCAATTTTACAGTGTTTTACTGTTAAAACTAGGGCTGGGCGATATAGCTAAAAAATGTATCAACGATATAATGTTTCATATATCGTTCGGTATCGATAATTATTGACATTTTTTATAACCTTTTTTAAAACAAAGAGCAATAGAAATTTTTTATTTTTTTATTTAACCACTGTATTTTTAAATTAACCCAATTTATTGAGACAAACAACAAATATTTTGTTTTGTTTTAACAGTCAAACACACAATAAAAATTAAACAAATATCTAATTTCTAATGTTTTATATGCAGATTAAATAGGTCTTAAGGAAACTTTTGTCTTGGCTCCCGAGGCCACAGGAGGACGCAATGAGCAAAATAATAGCACATTTAAATTGTCAATGCAAGGAAGTAACTCTATAAAAAACGTGCATTACGTCTAAATTAACTCGTAAAAATCTAAAATAATTTTGTAAATTGCATAAACAATTATGAACAAAACAGCATCATGTATTTATGCATTGCTTAATCCAAAGAGCCGAAGCGCCATTCACACAGATTGCATTTAAAAACATATGAGACGCAGTGAAAAGGAATAAACCTCCACAAATTCGTGACGTGTTTTCTAAAAGTTTAAACTTTTTTAACTTGCATGGCTACATCTCTTCTGTGAGACGCGAGTGCAGCAGTCATATTTGTCCATCTAAAAATGCGCTGAATA
>NW_015647035.1:1196971-1200245 GCF_001515625.1 Sinocyclocheilus rhinocerous
CAATTCAGCATGTGTTCGTGTTTGTGTGTGCTGTCTGCATCACTCATAGCACGTGCCTATATCGTGCGCTATATCGAACAAATGTTTATATCGTTATCGAAGAAGGTGTACCGTCGATAAATATCGATACCGTTTTATCGCCCAGACCTAGTTAAAACTATAATTTTTTACAGTTTATGTGGCGCAAACATTGGTGTTGATTCGGAAGCAGCATGATGCCATGGTGTCTGATCTGAAGTTATTGCTGTGACCTATGGTCCGCCTCAGATGGGGGCAGTTGAATGAGACACTGCAGCTTTATGGTGTCATCCATTTCAAATGAGGAGCAGTGCAGTTGTTTCACATGGGCTAGTGCTTGTCCACAGCAGGCTAGCGGGCAACTCCTCCATGCAGTCAAATGTAGGGCCGCTACAGAGACAACAGGCCTTTTGTTTTAAATGAACTGCCGCAAACTGCACTGTCAGCAGCTTGCACTGTTTATGGACCACGGGGGCTGTCCACTTGGATCCCAGTTGATCAGTGCAGCGGACAGACAGTTACAATGTGACAGTTTATCAAAAAGAGGACTCTTAAAGGGGTCATATGATGCAATTTCATTTTTTCCTTTCTCTTTGGAGTGTTACAAGCTCTTGGTGCATAAAGAAGATCTGTAAAGTTGCAAAGACTAAAGTCTCAAATCCAAAGAGATATTCTTTATAAAAGTTAAGAGTCAGCCACACCTACCTAAAACGGCTCGTTCGAACACGCCCCCACATATCTAAAAAAGTGAAATCGCAATGAACCACCCCTTTAAATTCAGGTTTTTCAATGGTTAAGGCTATTTCAATAATAAACAGTTATTACAAATGTATAACTGATATACAATAACGTTCAAATGTTGGAGTCATTCATTTTAATTTTAATTTTTTTAAATAGGTTAAATCTTTTATTCAGCAAGGATGCGTTAAATTGATCAAAAGTGACAGTAAAGACATTTTTAATATTACAAAAAATTATATATTAAATTATAAAATTTATTATAAAATATAAATTATATTATATATATAAATTATAAAATATTAAAATTGAAATTATATTTTAAGTTGTAATAATATTTCACAATATTACTGTTTTTACTTTAAATTCAGCCTTGGTGAAAATTAGATACTACTTTCAAATGTTTTTTTTTTAAATCTTGCCAACCCCAAACTTTCCAATGTTTTACTGATCAATTTGTCCCTATTTAATTATACAAGACCAAAACTGTTGAAATAATTAGCACTTCTACTGTATTATTCAAGTTTATAATCAAATATTCGTTTGTGTACTGAGATTTTCTAAAAGCTTAGTTTTTAATTACATTTTGTATTATTTAAAAATGTTCAGCTTTTTTAAAATTCCGGTAACATTTTACAATAAGGTTCATTAGTTAAAGGGGTCATATGATGCGATTTCAATTTTTCCTTATAACTTTTATTCTCCTTCGTCGAATCCGCCGGCCGCGCCGTTTCCCAAGCCCGCCCGCCTCCGCTCACTCAGGCCCACCGGCCTCCGCCCTCCGGCCTCTGCTCACTCTAGCCCTCCGGCCTCTGCTCACTTTATCCCGCGTTTGTTTTTTTTGTTTTTTTCAATACCGGTGCCAAATCGATACTTATTAAAAAAATTAATTAAAAACAATTCCCCAAAAAATGATGAATTGGCCATTAGCACTATAAACACATGATGTCTGTTTCATTCAAACTGGACACCAGAGGGCGCCCTCGTACAGAAAATCCACATATCCAGTCATAGAAGTAGCGAAACTCAGGAAATACCTTATATGGACAAAGGCATCGCTATTATAGCTGTAAGTTAACGGAGTAAACAGAACATATAAATGTTTTGAATGATAAAACAAAGACAATAAACACTCGACTGCGACAATATAGTTTATCTGTTTTATTCAAGCCATCTGGTATTTTCATAATAATTAAGTATATTTATAATCCATTGCTAATCGATGTATTTTTTTAAAGTAGCCTATTGAACATATTTTCTGCCTTATTCTGTGAGAAGAAGCCACATCAGATCACAAAAGGAAGCATTTGACTTAGAGGTCGACCGATAGTGGATTTTACCGATACCGATAGCTAGGTTGGACCACACTGGCCGATACCGATTAATCAACCGATAGTTTTTAAAATGGTAAACGAAAACTAAAACAGAGCTTTACTATTTTAAAAAAAGCAGTAGCAGTACTGAACCATACTTTGTAAATGAATAAACATATTAATATTAATTATTATATTGATCATTAAAGTTATTTCATAGTTTACTAACGTTAAAAAAAGAACCTTTAAAAATGTACAAATATCGTGCGGTGCCAGTGATGATGCTTCTTACGTCCGTTTCAGAGAACCAGAGGACAAATATTTCAATCGATAGCTCAGGCATGGCACCGAAATGAGGCACCGAAATCTGCGTTCTGATTCGGTTCTAGTACATACCGGTTACATAGGTACCGGTGCCATATTGGTACTGGATTTCGGTACCCAACCCTAATCATATGACCCTTTTAACTACTTTAGTTAACATGAACTAAGAATGAACAATACTTATACAGCATTTATTCATCTTTAATGTTAATTTCAACATTTACTAATGCATTATTAAAATCAAAAGTTGTGCTTGTTAACATTAGTTAATTCACTGAATTAACATGAACGACTGTATTTTCATTTACATTAAAAAAGATGAATAAATAGTGGAATAAATGTATTGTTCATTGTTTGTTCATGTTAGTTAATACATTAAAGGATTAGTTCACCCCCATGTCATCCAAGATGTTTACGTCTTTCTTTCTTCAGTCGAAAAGAAATTAAGGTTTTTGATGAAAACATTCCAGGATTATTCTCCTTATAATGGACTTCAACGGCTACCAAACGGTTAAAGGTCAAAATTACAGTTTCAGTGCAGCTTCAAAGGGCTCTACACGATACCAGACGAGGAATAATGGTCTTATCTAGCGAAACATAATTTTCTAAAAAAAATAAAAGTATATGCTTTATAAACAAAAATGCTCACCTTGCACTGCTCTGCGATGAGCGTCCATTACTTCATGAAAGTTTTTTTCGATCGTGGCTCTTCATGACGTCATCAAGGGTGGAACTCCTTATATGGGCATTTCTTCCTGAAGAGCGCTCCCGCGCACACATCGACCAGAGCGAGAGCAAGAGCAGCGTGCTTCATTCAGCAGCGCTGCACGGGACTCGCTCGGGAAGAATGTCTCTAAAGAGGTGTGTTTTTGGTTGTAAGG
>NW_015647035.1:1201491-1212688 GCF_001515625.1 Sinocyclocheilus rhinocerous
TCTTCATGACGTCATCAAGGGTGGAACTCCTTATATGGGCATTTCTTCCTGAAGAGCGCTCCCGCGCACACATCGACCAGAGCGAGAGCAAGAGCAGCGTGCTTCATTCAGCAGCGCTGCACGGGACTCGCTCGGGAAGAATGTCTCTAAAGAGGTGTGTTTTTGGTTGTAAGGAAAAGATAATCTTGTTTAGCTTACCAAAGAACCCAGCTTTATGTGAACAGCGGATGTAGTTTGTTTTCCGGGGCAGCAACGGAGTTTCGCAAGTGTGTTTGTTGACGAACGTTTTTATAAACAAGGCCCAGTTCAGCGCTGGATTTGCACATCGTTTGATACTGAAAGATGGAGCGGTCCCAGCTATAAAAAATCCCGGTCATGATTCAGAACTGCAGACGGTAAGTGAAACGGCATCAAATGTCTGTTCTGTTGGCAATCGGCACTCAAGTGCTCATCACTCTTTAGCTCTGTTCACGGCGCGCCTCCAGGAACTCGGCTGTTTTCGGATAACTAAGGTCTTATTTCTAAAAAAGCTGAATTTTTAAATAGTTCAAAATTAAATAAATGTTTTTAAAATTAAATTAAATTGTGTATTATGTACATGCTAAATAACATTATCTTGACAAATCAGCAGAATTGGCTAAGTTCGCTATTGCAGAAACACATATTTTATTGCAAGCCATAGAAATATATAAGATCAACAAATGTAAGGTTTATAGTAGCAGCACATCACTGACCCCAAAAGGTAAGTGACAGTTTCATCAATTGGCCAAAAAAAAAAACCGTGGCCCCAAGTCGGCACACCATCCTTATTGTTGAGCCTTGACAATGCGTCCAAATGAAAAAGCATTTTAGCATATCAAACTCTGTATTATTTTGCATTACTTTATTATTTCGAATGTTTCTTGGTTAAAATCTCACAAGTGATTTTGTGAATGAAGTTTTGAGAGTATTCTGTAGACGTGCACTACTCATGATTTTGTGAAGCACAGCTCATGCCATGAAAAATTTATACTGATGCCACTCTGATTCAAGGCCATCACTTCAGATCTAAAGTCTAGTCTGCATGTCAGCTTCCCTTTTACCCACCTAACTAAATGAAACGCATTTGAGACACACTGCTTTTAGTCTGTATAGCAGCTCTCATTTATTTTTGGATCTAGAGAAATTTCTATATATCTGGTCATTTTAGTTTAACTTAATACTTCATCACTAAAAGTGGTTCAATAAAGCTATTTTATAAATCCAGAATCCCTTGTGATGATGTGCTCACACACATTTTCACATTGACTCAAACAGTATTGATCTCAGCTCAATTTGTGCTGTGAACACTCGCTAGCAGCGCCTGATCGTTTAATGGCAGCAGAACGCATGAATGATTGCTAACGCTGGAATTAAAGGAGACAAAATGATACTGTGTTAGCACCACATAGATGGAAGCAAAGCTAGTCTAGGTCTCTTTAATGGGACACAAGCCTCCAGTTTCTCTCAGAGCTTCAAGGTTTTCTCCATGAGAGGCAGAGCTATCAAGAAAGGACTTCATTGCCATTTTCAAGTGTTCCCAGGCTGCTTAATTGCAGAGGAACTGCGGAAGTGCCACAGTCTAAAACTAGTTGTGAGGTAATGGAAATATACAGAGCTGTGATAAGAGTCTTATCTTGCCTTTAAGTCATATCAGAGTGATCGGACTGATGAGAGCACATGAATGCCAACAAATGTTGTACTTATCAGAGGGAAACTTGGGATTTAATCAAAACTGAAACTTTTGTAACAGGGTCCGAGATGAGACGTCCCATTTTGGTGTCCGCAACAAATTAAATTAACATTTTTTTTTATACATAGAAAGCATATTAAATTCAACTGAAGTGTTACTTTAATGTTTCAAATAACTTTAATAGGGATTAAATAATGTATCTTCGTCATTCAACGTAACGGGTATATTTTTATAAAAATGGAACAACATACTTATTCTGACCTTATAAAATGTATAAAAGAAAAAGTGCTTATACTAAATTTTATTATATTTTAAATGATTAAAAACCTGTTGCTGACAAATGGGTAAAAACCTAGTGTTTGGAAAGATAGTAGCAAAGATTGGTGAAGATTTAAAATGACAATTAATTAGTTTTTGGGGCCTTTACAGTAATCCTCTTAATTCTTTTAATGTGATCTAATGATTCTTGTTCTAAATATGATTGACAAGATTTTTGCTACATGAACTATTGTTATACTGAATTACATTTTAGTGAGTGTCTGTTGTAAATTATGGTAAAAATGTATGTCATATTTTTTTTGCTCAGAAAAAATAAAATTAAACAGAAAAACCCTTTTGAAAACCCCTTTTTGTTTTTGACCCACTATAAAAGTCTTTATTGTCATTCTTGATTAATGTAATGCATCCTTGCTAAATAAAATTTCTTTCAAATGAAATATCTTATCTGCACATCACATCGTAATTACCACTTCCAGGCTCGTACATACAATCTTCCCAGGAGGACTTGAGACGGCATGAGTCCTGATGCCTGTTAATCTGAGCGCAAGTGATCAGACTGGCACATGGAGCTTTTTCTAGGAAGGACTACAGTGGGGTATCGGAAAACGGGCCATGTGTCCCGTAGGGAGATGCTATATTAGAGTAAGCCTGCATTATGCACCTGTCACTGCAACACAATCAGATGAGTATGGCACGCTTTGGTTTGATTTCTGGGGATGTTAATCTTCTTTCGGAAACAGAATATATATACTTCTATGGCATAAAAATGCAGCAAGTGTCACCCTCAAAAGTTTTCTGCTGCATGATCCGGTTTTGAGATGAGTGACTCTTTTCATTAACGCTGACTTGTGAAATGCAACCTGAGATTGTTTTGAATTGTGCCACACAGCATTTATTCGAATATGTAGCATGGCTGCATTTTTGAAGGACTTTTTAGGCTGTTTAGGCTTTGAAAAGAAAAAAAAGAAAATTTGCATGCATCTTTAAATTCGTATATTCTTTAAATTCTTTAAATGTGTATATACATATATACACACACACACAACAAAATATAAAAAATATGGTGTATATATTTTATATATATTTTTTTATTTATGGTGCATATATTATTATTATTTTATTTTTATTTTTTTTTTTGTGTATGTGGCTGTTCTGGTAGCTGCCTGGGAGGATTTTAGGCAAGGCAATTTATTTCTAAAGCACGATTAAAAACAACAATAAGTTGACCAATGTGCTGTACAGATTCTAAAATCATAGATAAGCAGACAATATATGCACATCACTTACACAGCACAGAGCATCAGACCAGTTAACAAAAAAAAACAAAAACAGTTAGTTTCCAACAACATGTCACTGAATAGCATTTTGCAAAAAAGCCTGGGAGAAAAAGTGAGTCTTTAAAAGAGACTTAAATGACACCAAAGTAGAGGCAGTTCTTATGTGTAAATGCAAACTGTTCCAAAGCCTTGGGGCCGATACTGCAAAAGCACGGTCCCCCCACTGTTTGCGTCTCGACCTAGGAACAATCAAGAGTTTCTGGTCAGAGGACCTAAGAGATCTTGATGGAGAGTACGGTTGCAACAAATCTGAAATATAAGATGGAGCAAGGCCGTTTAATGATTTAAAAACAAACAGCAAGATTTTAAAATCAATTCTATAACAGACCGGCAACCAATGTAAAGATGACATAATGGGAGTGATATGGTCCCGTTTCCGAGAACCTGTTAACAACCTTGCAGCGGCACTATTACAGTAGACACAAAAGCATGCATCACTCTTTCAAAATCACAAAAGGATAAAAACGGCTTAATCTTTGCCAGTGTTCTTAGTTGAAAAAAACCAGATCGAACAACACCATTGATCTGCTTGTCAAATTTCAAGGCATCATCAAAAATTACACCTACATTTTTTACCATGGATTTACCATAGATAGATAAAGGGCCTAAATCAATATTAGTAGACCCAGATGCATTGGAGGGTACAAAAACAATAGTTTCAGTTTTACTTTCATTTAGGTGCAGAAAATTCACAGCCAAACATGTTTTGAAGTCCTTTAAGCATGCAAGGAGAGGTTCTAAAAAGTTGCCTAACTTCTTTACAGGTACATAAATCTGTGTATCATCAGCGTAGCAATGAAACGATATACCATGTTTACTAAAAATAGATCCAATTGGCAGCATATACAATGAAAACAAAGTGGGTCCCAAAATGGATCCTTGCGGGATCCCACATGTAAGAGAGGCCGATGATGATGAAAATTTCCCCAGGGTAACTGAAAAGCTCATATTGGTTAGCTAGGACTTAAACCAGTTTAAAACAGTACCACGAATCCCTACCACCCGTTCAAGTCTAGCAATAAGAATTTCATGGTCTATGGTGTCAAAAGCTGCACTAAGGTCAATTAACACCAAAATTGCAGTATCACCAGAGTCTACTGCTAGCAGAACATCACTGAGAACTTTCAAAAGTGCAGACTCTGTACTATGATGCTCCCTAAACCCTGACTGGAAAACTTTAAATAAAGAATTCTTATTCAAAAAAGTCTGCAGCTGAATAAGGACAGCTTTCTCCAGCACCTTTGATAGAAAAGGCAGTTTTGAAATAGGCCTGTAATTTGCGTAATCCGTTGGATCCAATTTAGTATTTTTAATTAAAGGTTGTACTACAGCATGCTTGAAAGATGCAGGAACAGTCCCTGATACAAGGCAGCTATTTATTATTGATAATAGGCCCAACTACATCAAAAGTTTGTTTGATTAGTCTTGATGAAACAATATCAAGAGGGGAATCCGATGGCTTCAATTGATCAACTATTTTAGCCAAGGTAGAAAGTTGAAGAAGTTCGAACCGATAAAACACAGCAGGGCAACAAGGAGCAGGGGGATCACCAGCTACAGTAGGTATTTGAGATCTAATATTTTCGATCTTTGACACAAAAAAACTTAAATTCTCACAAGCCTCCACTGAAATCTCAGGCCAATGCTATTTGATGGATTAATAACAGAATTGATAGTATTAAACAATACTCTAGGTCTATGACAGTTATTTTCAATAATAGCAGAAAAGTACTTTGCCTTCGCTGCCTTAACTGCTTTTTGGTAGGAATGCAAATAGTCCCTCAAAATTTCAAAAGACACTTGGAGCCTGTCCTTCCGCCATTTACGCTCTGCTCTTCAGCAAGTTTGTCTGAGAGCTCGTGTAGTATCATTAAACCAGGGCTCTACCTTAGTTTTTACACGTTTCACCTTCAAAGGTGCAATAGAGTCTCACAGTACACAGTACAGGCTCAGGCTCAGGATCCGGATATAATGGAGGATTTTCGAAGGTAGAAATATTAATGATTTTTCAAAAATGCCCTTGAAAACTCACTAATAACACTAGAGTTCAACATATGACACAGACGTGTCAGTGGGCAAGATCTAACAGACTGACATCGGAGAGAAACCCCAAAAATAACTGGATTGTGATCAGAAAAAGTTGATTCACAAACATTCACATAGCCCAAAGAAATACCATAAGATGAAACTAAATCCAATGTATGTCCATATTCATGTGTAGGAACCTTTACAGACTGTTCAAGATTAAAAGAGTCAATAAGATTCAAAAAGTCTTTCACCAGGGGGTCAGCTGGACAGCACACATGAATATTAAAATCCACCACAGTTAAAAACTTATCAAATTTCAATAAAATGTCCTCTAAGAGTTCAGAAAAGTCATGAATGAAGTCTTTATTGATTTTGGGAGGCCGATAAACCAGCACACACATCAGTTGTATAGTGTTTTTTGGACTTGCCAGGCTTGCCATTCAAAACTAGAGAAGTGTTCAAACTCTACAGGTCGACAGAACAAGCTGATTTAAAAAACTGAGGCTAGACCTCCGCCCCTGCCCGAAACTCGCAGAGAGTTAATAAATTTACAGTCCAAGGGAGCCAGGTCAGCAGAAGGACTTAGATCGCCAGAGGATAGCCACATCTCAGTCACAAATAGAACATCCAGTGAGTTTGAAGTAAAAAAATCCCTCAAAATAAACGTCTTATTGCAAAGCGATCTCGCATTAACCAGTGCCATTTTGATTAATAAAGAGTCGCCTACCGACTGTGATGAGCGACACAGCGGTCGAAGATTTTGGAGACACACACCCCCACCTTTACGGAGATACAGCATCCGATGTATAGGATGTTCTGCGGAGATTTCCAATGCAATGGGATGAATCCACGCATATGCCGGCTCCAGAGAGCTCTGATAAACTAATCAATGATAGGCCCACTCGCCTTTGGAACCATGGTGATTGAAGTCGGTCCTAGACGCCAACAGCAGTTTAGCCTTAAGTTTGACAGAAAGCCCGCCTCGTTTCCCACGTCGTCTTCTGCGCGTTTTCGGCAAAAGAGGCCAGGGAAGCCGACACAGGGCCGGCGGCACCTCAGACAGGACTGGAGGAAGGAGTGAGCATGGTCTTCCACGGTCTTGCTCAAACTGTCTATCCACAGTATTTTTTATGTTAATCAGAGTAAGACGATCATAAACCTAGACGGCAGTTGCGTCCTGGACCAGAAGTGAAACAAACTAAATAAAAACAAAAAAAACAGGTACCAGATGGCCAGCCATGCACACCAGCGCTATCTTCTTCAATGAATTAATTTTAGTGTGCTGCTGACTGCATGCTGTGGTTGAGCTTGCTGTTAGACTGTCAGCACAGTAATATTCACTCTCACACACAAGGTGCATTTCTAAATTCATCCCCTTTAACGCACCACTGCTACAGTCATCAGAGCAATGCTTTTATAACCAATTCACCATCTTCAACAATGAATTTCAAGACCATTACTTCCAGACTTTAGATCACCTCCTGTGAGCAATGTTCCTGTTATTATTCATAATCCACATGCCTCTGGTTTTAGTTAAAACTGTGATAGTTTTATAAAATAAATATATAGATATTTAGCCTGTATTCTTACACTATTTGTACATTAATGGCAACCTCTTTTATGCAAAGAAACTTGCATTGCATTCAAGTTATGCGTTTAATCAGGTCATGCATTCTCTGGGAGTCTAACCAGTGACCTTGGCTACATCATCTTTGATTCAGTTTGTGCTATAAATTTAAATGTATACATATTAATGACATTGACCCTAATTCAACCTAATTATACAGGACTTCCTTAAGATAACCTAGTTGTCTAGTCGATTATGGAAAATTTTTCACTTGCATGTCTGTAAAATGTTTTATACATTCATTTTTGAAAGATTACCCTGTTTCTGTTTAATGTCTTTATGTTCAGTAGATATATATCAGTATTTATTTTATGAAATTAATACTAATTAATACAGTTGTACAAATACCATGGTTAAACTCTGGTTAGTGTAGCAAAACCATTGTTAATTTGTGGTTACCATGGTTTAACTATAGTAACTATAGTGTTTTTTTAAATAATAAAACCATGGTAATTTTCATAAAGGAAGTTGTAAAAGTAAGTTAGCCAGCTTACATAATGTTTCACAGTTACAGTAATTGTGTATTTCATCAGCTTATTTAGGCTAATAATATCCAAAAAAGCTAAGGAATCATATGATCAAGATGTTAAAATAAACAAATATCACACCTTTTATAGCAGACATTGATAAGCATGTCCCAGCTAGGTTCGTCACTTGTGGTTCCCTTAAACATTTCCGATGTGGTCTGTGCGTATTTGAAGCGTGTTTCTGTATTTGGTTGTGTTGTGAAGCCCTGTCCCAAATCGCACCCTAAACCCCCTTGCTCTGAGTCCATACTTTCGTGACGTAATGCTGCTTTGACCATCGGGTAGAAGTCCCGCCACACTGATGGTACTCAAAAATGTTTCCAAGGTTGGCAGGTCTGCAGTTATTCTATTTTGAGCATAAGAATTCTTTCAAAAACATTACAAAAATCGTACTCAGCCAAACCTGAACAGTATTGTATATCATTATATCTCCTACAGATTAGGCTTGCCGTGATAGACGGTGCTGACGGTGATAACGTTGTTAAGCCGCAACACCGGTTACGTCACTTGCCCACCGCGGCACCGACCCCCACCGTCGTTTTGATTTTTTTATAGTAATAAAAATCATTTAGTTCAGTAAAAGAACAGACACTACAATTAAAAACTGAACTCGGCTGCTCAATGCAGCGTGCCGAACGACAGTCGCATCACAGATCAGATTTCATTTCTCCAGTGAGGAGAGTGAGTCGAGCTGACTGACAAGAAGAGTGAGGTGAGACAGACAAGACGATCGCGGATGATTTAGTTTAGAAACGAAATGCAAAAGTGCCTGCTTGACAATATTTTGGATTTTGAAAAGCCTGTTGAATTTTGCCATTTATCTAAGGTGATTCTGGAAGTTTTTTTAAACATTCGTTTCTTATTTAAATTGGTTCCACATTGTTTGCTGATTTTTACTTTATTTAAACTTTGTGTCATTTATTTATTTTATTTGACATCAAGGTGTATGCCGTGCCTCCAAGCTTTCTTACTCGTTTTGCTAATAAACGTTCTACGTTTCTTATTTATTTGGTTATATATTATATTATACATGTTTACTTATTTCCAGTTTTGTATAGGCTATATTTAAACTTTTTATGTTAGTTATTTGTTATTTTATATTAGGACTAGCCTGCCCTATAGCATGGTGTATTTTTATTCGTTTTGTTAATAAAAGTTCTATGTTTTACATATAGGCTAAAGTGACTTTGACGTTTTATTTTGTTGTTGCATTCAAGCAATTGACGCCGCTAATTCGAAATGCGCGCGGTGCTTTTAAGCTATTTAAAGCGAAGGAAAGTGGAGAAAAGAGAAGGAAAGCGAGGAAAAGAGGGAAAATTCAAACGAACTAAAAACGAACAATTGCTTTATGCCGAAATGCTGCTATTTGAAAGTGAAAGTAAAATGTGCACGCCGATTTTGCAAGCTATTTAAAAGCGAAGGAAAGCGAGGAAAAGAGGAAACGCCCCTGCCCCCACGGTGATATCGGTGTTGTCACATGTCGATTAACCGGTGGGAAAATTTCCTCAACGTGACAACCCTACTACAGATACTTCTGTGTTTAGTTGAAAAGTGTAAAATTTAGGGGCAAATAAATTGCTTTAAAGTTTGCTTTGTCATCACGTGACAAATCTCTACGAGCTTTTGCAGAGAGGAGAAGCGATGTTTGCCCACAACTCACAAGGGTTGCCTGTTATTGGAGTGACATGTGAAGTGATGAGATGCAGGGATAGCGATGCTGTCGGCAGTCCAGATTCTCAAGCGTTACGCTAAAGCTGCTTCCAGTAGGCGTGACCGAGAACTAGAGTTACTGAGATCACAATCTTGCTCTATTACTGAACTGCCATTGAGCCGAGGTGCTTAACTGTCTCCAGGGGACCTTTTTCTGCTGGTAGTGTGCTTTGGATAAAAAGCTCCCACCAAATGCCAAGTAACATCAGATGCAGCTTGTAGAGGTAAAATTTGATTTTCTGTTCCTACGTTTCAGTGCTTTATGTGTCCCGGGGTTATTCAGTGGTTATTGTATTGAATAAGTGTTGGGTTTCCTCTGATCCCCTCTGATTTTGCACAGGCTTCTCAAAAGTGGGAATGTCCCTGTATCTTTGTGTGACATCAGCTGATATGTGCTTTTGTCTGCTGATGTCTCCCTCCTCACTGCACGTTACGACTGTAAACACTGCCATGTCACATGACTGCCTCTGAGCCCCGATTGTCTGCTTCCTGTGAACCTTGCCCTCAGTGCCACAGCCTTGCCATGCGGCCTCATGTGAAAGTGACTGAACAAAGGCCATGATGTGATGTGTCTTCTCCTAAGGGCACATTGCTCTCTGTCTTTCAGCTTGTGCTGGGGAGACTCCAGTTTTAATCAAACGGCAGCGGCTCCTGCAGCAGAAGTAGGAGCACAGCCAAAGTCGGTTTGATTTAGAGTGCTGAAATGTGGGTAAACAGAGTCGTTTATCAGGCTCATTCTGACGCCCTCTCTGCCGGCCCAGTATCATGAACGGGACATACATGCAAAATCTAGTTGATGCAGCTTAATGTAGTGCTGCTTGCTGAGGCCAGTAGCTGTTGCACTTTGTTTTCACAGCATCCTAGTGGTGTCATGTTTTGAACATCTTTAGAAAATGCCAAAATCTAGTTTGTTGGCCAGGGACATTATTTCTAAACTCCCAAGGCTTCGTTCACACAGTCAGTGTTTGGGGCTGACTGTCGTATTTGGGTCAATGGCATATAGAACAGAAGGAACAATCTTTTAAAAACCTAGTTTAGAACACAGTTCTTAGAAAGGTACTCTTTGTATTCATGGTGGTTTGCAGGGGTCCCCTCTATGGTATTGTTTCCTTGCATACAACAGGCATAAAAAGACTAGTGTTTTTCTGTTATATATGCATGTTGGTTGTACCACATGATTTTGACTCGGCAGACAAAATTAAATTAATGCAAAAATAAGTAATTATATATAAAATTAAAATATCCTATATTTTAACATATTAATGATATATTAATGTTAATTTAATGAAATTACTGTTAATATATTAACATATTAATACAATGACAATATTAACATGTCAGTCAAATACATTCTTAACATAAATGTTGATAATAATGTATTGGCTGAACTGCATCATTGTCCGTATTCTGATTTTTTTCCCTCATGGTTTTCTGAATTTTTATTTATTACTTTTTTGCATTAAATGTATTTATTTTAGGGATGCACCGAAATGAAAATTCTTGGCCGAAACCGAACAAAAGTAAACACTGGGCCGAAGGCCGAATGCCAAACATTCTATAATGAATGTTTTTGCTATAAAAGGTGTGATATTTGTTTATTTTAACATCTTGATCATATGATTCCTTAGCTTTTTTGGATATTTTTTTCGAGTTTTTTTCCACATGTATTTTGCCAAATTTTTTTTTCACCATTGCATAAATTAAAATGCCAAAATGTGCTTTTTTCTGTTTTTTCTTGCTTTTCAAAAAAAAAAAAAATCAATTACAAAACAACAATTTAAATTTGTAATAACACTATACCAACAAAGCACAATTTAACTTAAAATTAATAAGTTAGTAAAAGAAAATTTTGAAAATTTTTGACCCCCTTTCTTGAATCAGGCATTTTTTTTTTTTTTTCTTTTTTTTTACTGTACAATTAAAAGCAGCCTTGATGAGAAGAGACTTCTTTTAAAACATTAGAAAATATTACAGATCC
>NW_015647035.1:1213728-1214170 GCF_001515625.1 Sinocyclocheilus rhinocerous
GAACAAAATTAAACACTGGGCCGAAGGCCGAATACCGAACATGGTTTTTCGAGTTTTTTTCCACATGTATTTTGCCAATTTTTTTTTTCACCATTGCATAAATTAAAATGCCAAAATGTGCTTTTTACTGTTTTGTCTTGCTTTTCAAAAGAAAAAAAATCAATTACAAAACAACAATTTAAAAATATTTAACACTGAACATTTTTAACATTCTAGCAGACATTATACCAACAAAGCACAATTTAACTTAAAATTTTACTAAGTTAGTAAAATTTTAGGGATGCACCGAAATGAAAATTCTTGGCCGAAACCGAACAAAAGTAAACACTGGGCCGAAGGCCGAATGCCAAACATTCTATAATGAATGTTTTTGCTATAAAAGGTGTGATATTTGTTTATTTTAACATCTTGATCATATGATTCCTTAGCTTTTTTGGATATT